>NW_022261981.1:3852025-3877025 GCF_002021735.2 Oncorhynchus kisutch | reverse complement strand
GTAGAGAGAGAACATCATGTTTCATTAAGAGAGGTGATACAGAACAGTAGAGAGAGAACATCATGTTTCATTAAGAGGTGATACAGAACAGTAGAGAGAGAACATCATGTTTCATTAAGAGGTGGTACAGAACAGTAGAGAGAACATCATGTTTCATTAAGAGAGGTGATACAGAACAGTAGAGAGAGAACATCATGTTTCATTAAGAGGTGATACAGAACAGTAGAGAGAACATTATGTTTCATTAAGAGGTGGTACAGAACAGTAGAGAGAACATCATGTTTCATTAAGAGGTGGTACAGAACAGTAGAGAGAACATCATGTTTCATTAAGAGGTGGTACAGAACAGTAGAGAGAGAACATTAATTGATTTTAACAACTAATCACCTTGTTTTCTCCTACAGGCACCCAAGCTGGTTTCTGAGAGTGCAGAGCTGGTCAAGGTTTAAGATAGAATTGTGATGATTTTAATTTCAAAAGATGAACTGATGATTTAAAATAATAATAATAATAATAAAAGGTTCTGTCTGCATCGATCCATCTACCTCCCCAGCCTACATTTACACCATGGTGACCTCATCCTCCTATCTGCAACGTCTTGTCATCCACTCATAAGTCTGTCTATCAGTGATCTGTGATCGACTCATAAGTCTGTCTATCAGTGATCTGTGATTGACTCATAAGTCTGTCTATCAGTGATCTGTGATCGACTCATAAGTCTGTCTATCAGTGATCTGTGATCGACTCATAAGTCTGTCTATCAGTGATCTGTGATCGACTCATAAGTCTGTCTATCAGTGATCTGTGATCGACTCATAAGTCTGTCTATCAGTGATCTGTGATCGACTCATAAGTCTGTCTATCAGTGATCTGTGATCGACTCATAAGTCTGTCTATCAGTGATCTGTGATTGACTCATAAGTCTGTCTATCAGTGATCTGTGATCGACTCATAAGTCTGTCTATCAGTGATCTGTGATCGACTCATAAGTCTGTCTATCAGTGATCTGTGATCGACTCATAAGTCTGTCTATCAGTGATCTGTGATCGACTCATAAGTCTGTCTATCAGTGATCTGTGATCGACTTATAAGTCTGTCTATCAGTGATCTGTGATCGACTCATAAGTCTGTCTATCAGTGATCTGTGATCGACTCATAAGTCTGTCTATCAGTGATCTGTGATTGACTCATAAGCCTTACAGCCTATCCTCATCAAACCTCTATCTGGGATGAATCACGCCGCTGGTTAATTTCTGATAGACATGAATGACTCCTGTCAATCAAATACACATGAATAACTGAATAAAGTCATGTTTATCAACTGTATTACTGCCGTGTATATTTATTTAATTATGTGGTAGGAGGATTCTCAAGACTTTAATACTTGTCCATGCGTTAGTTTCATTATGACTATATCACAATTTTAACCCATGAGTTTTCTTAGAACTGTTTATGAATTATTTGTGTCTTCACATTTTGTTTTATTAACAGTTGATGAACTAAGTATAAATCCTTCATAAACCCTTCATTTTTTTGGTTCAGAAATTCTTAGCTTTCTCTCTCTCTCTCTCCATGGCTCCCTCCTCACTAAAAGAGAAACATATTGACACATTTCATCTGAATAATTCACAACGCAATAAATAAAAGTAGTGATGAAGTCAATTTCTCCTCCACTTTCAGCCAGGAGAGATTGACATGCATATTATTAATATTAGCTCTCTGTGTACATCCAAGGGCCAGTCGTGCTGTCCTGTTCTGAGACAATTGCAATTTTCCTAAGTCCTTTTTTGTGGCACCTGACCAAACGACTGAACAGTAGTCAAGGTGCAACAAATCTAGGGCCTGTAGGACCTGCCTTGTTGATAGTGTTGTTAAGAAGGTAGAGCAGCGCTTTATTATAGACAGACTTCTCCCCATCTTAGCTACTACTGCATAAATATGTTTTGACCATGACAGTTTACAATCTAGCATTTCAACTTGCTCAATTTCCAAATTTTAGTTGAGGTTTAGGGTTTAGTGAATGTTTTGTTCCAAATACAGATGCTTTCAGTTTAAGAAATATTTAGGGCTAACTTATTCCTTGCCACCAACTCTGAAACTAACTGCAGCTCTTTGTTGAGTGTTGCAGTTATTTCAGTCACTGTAGTAGCTGACGTGTATAGTGTTGAGTCATCCGCATACATAGAAACTCTGGCTTTACGCAAAGTCAGTGGCATGTCGTTAGTAAAAATAGAAAAAAGCAAGGGGCCTAAACAGCTACCCTGGGGAATTCCTGATTCTAACTGGATTAAATTTGATAGGCTTCCATTAAAGAACACCCTCTGTGTTCTGTTAGACAAGTAACTCTTTAGCCACATTATAGCGGGGGATGGGGCGGCAGGGTAGCCTAGTGGTTAGAGCATTGGACTAGTAACCGAAAGGTTGCAAGTTCAAATCCCCGAGCTGACAAGGTAAAAATCTGTCGTTCTGCCCCTGAACAGGCAGTTAACCCACTGTTCCTAGGCCGTCATTGAAAATAAGAATTTGTTCTTAACTGACTTGCCTAGTAAAATAAAGGTAAAATAAAATAAAAAATGTAATGCCATAACACATGAGTTTTTCCAGCAGCAGACTATGATCAATAATGTGAAAAAGCTGCACTGAAGTCTAACAATAATTTTATCATCAATTTCTCTCAGCCAATCATCCTTCATGTCCATTAACAGTGACTGGAGTCAGGAACCCAGGGCCGGCCCACTCATTAGACAGGATCACACAGCTGCCTCTGCCAACCCTGTCCATTTACAGTACCCTCGTAAAACGGACTATTCTACCAATCCTCGACTTCGGCGATGTCATTTACAAAATAGCCTCCAACACTCTACTCAGCAAACTGGATGCAGCCTATCACAGTGCCATCCGTTTTGTCACCAAAGCACCATATACCACCCACCACTGCGACCTGTATGCTCTCGTTGGCTGGCCCTCGCTACATATTCGTTGCCAAACCCACTGGCTCCATGTCATCTATAAGTCTTTGCTAGGTAAAGTTCTGCCTTATCTCAGCTCACTGGTCACCATAACAACACCCACCAGTAGCACGCGCTCCAGCAGGTATATCTCACTGGTCATCCCCAAAGCCAACACCTACTTTGGCCGCCTTTCCTTCCAGTTCTCTGCTGCCAATGACTGGAACGAATTGCAAAAATCGCTGAAGTTGGAGACTTATATCTCCCTCACTAGCTTTAAGCATCAGCTGAAAGCATCACTTTAAGCATCAGCTATCTGAGCAGTTTACCGATCGCTACAGCTGTACATAGCCCATCTGTTAATAGCCCACCCAATCTACCTACCTCATCCCCATATTTCCCCATATTGTTTTTATTTACTTTTCTGCTCTTTTGCACACCAGTATTTCAACTTGCACATCATCATATGCACATCCATCACTTCAGTGTAAATTGCTAAATTGTAATTACTTCGCTACTATGGCCTATTTATTGCCTTACCTCCTTACTCCATTTTCACACACTGTATATAGATTTTTCTATTGTGATATCGACTGTACTTTTGTTTATTCCATGTGTAACTCTGTGTTGTTTTTTGTCGCACTGCTTTGTTTTATCTTGGCCAGGTCGCAGTTGCAAATGAGAACTTGTTCTCAACTGGCCTCCCTGGTTAAATGAAGGTTAAATCAAATCAAATCAAAAACAGTGACTGGAGTCAGGAACCCAGGGCCGGCCCGCTCATTAGACAGGATTACACAGCCGTCTATGGAGGCATGTTGACGAGGGCGGCAAATTTCATGCAACACTGTAGGCCAAGGATGGGCAACTCCTATCCCCTGGGGCCTGATTGGTGTCACAATAACACATCTGACTCCAATAATCAACTAATCATGATCTTCAGTTTAGAATGGAATTAGTTTAATCAGTTGTGTTGATTGGGGATGGGGGGGTGTGACCTCACTCTGGCCCCTGAGGACTGGAATTGCCCCTCTCTGCTGTGGGCTATACCTCAGGCATTTTTTGGGGCCCGGACTGGACTTGTTTTTTTGGTGCAGTCCAGACTGGCCTTGATTTCCACGTCCACGGACGTTGTTTTTAAGTCGAGTCTGGACCAAATCTGAACCAATTATAGACGTCTATGTTTGGTTCAGATTTTGTCAGGTCTGGACCAGCATTGATTTGGCCCAAACCAGGGATGTCACACGACATTCAGAACATCCGGGGCTCAACCCTGAAGACCTGGGGCCAACTCCGGGTGGGAGGGGGTTGATCTCTGCGCGGCCCGAATTGAAGCACCCCACACTCTTGGCCTGGCACTCTAGCAGTGAACATTTAGTAGAAACATAACACGATGTTTCGTATCTCACTGCTGTCTTCCATGCACTGTGTTCTCCTGAAGTCAAATAATCAACACTTGTTCATATCAATTCAATAGATCGTGGTCAGTAAACCCATGGAATATGGTGTTAATAATATTTATAAAAATCTATTAGCAAGTACAAATTACAAGTGTATAACTATATTGTAATTTTCAATTAAGAAAAATAGTTGGAAAAAGTATTTGTATCGTTTTTGTTGCAATGTTTTCACAAACCATGTTCAATTTAAAAAAAAGAAGCCTAATGTTGATGTTGGTCACATCACTGCTAACTAACGTGAGCTAGTCAATGCTGAGGGCACGGTTGATGTTGGTCACATCACTGCTAACTAACGTGAGCTAGTCAATGCTGAGGGCACGGTTAATGTTGGTCACATCACTGCTAACTAACGTGAGCTAGTCAATGCTGAGGGCACGGTTGATGTTGGTCACATTACTGCTAACTAACGTGAGCTAGTCAATGCTGAGGGCACGGTTGATGTTGGTCACATCACTGCTAACTAACGTGAGCTAGTCAATGCTGAGGGCACGGTTGATGTTGGTCACATCACTGCTAACTAACGTGAGCTAGTCAATGCTGAGGGCACGGTTGATGTTGGTCACATCACTGCTAACTAACGTGAGCTAGTCAATGCTGAGGGCACGGTTGATGTTGGTCACATCACTGCTAACTAACGTGAGCTAGTCAATGCTGAGGGCACGGTTGATGTTGGTCACATCACTGCTAACTAACGTGAGCTAGTCAATGCTGAGGGCACGGTTAATGTTGGTCACATCACTGCTAACTAACGTGAGCTAGTCAATGCTGAGGGCACGGTTGATGTTGGTCACATTACTGCTAACTAACGTGAGCTAGTCAATGCTGAGGGCACGGTTGATGTTGGTCACATCACTGCTAACTAACGTGAGCTAGTCAATGCTGAGGGCACGGTTGATGTTGGTCACATCACTGCTAACTAACGTGAGCTAGTCAATGCTGAGGGCACGGTTGATGTTGGTCACATCACTGCTAACTAACGTGAGCTAGTCAATGCTGAGGGCACGGTTGATGTTGGTCACATCACTGCTAACTAACGTGAGCTAGTCAATGCTGAGGGCACGGTTGATGTTGGTCACATTACTGCTAACTAACGTGAGCTAGTCAATGCTGAGGGCACGGTTGATGTTGGTCACATCACTGCTAACTAACGTGAGCTAGTCAATGCTGAGGGCACGGTTGATGTTGGTCACATTACTGCTAACTAACGTGAGCTAGTCAATGCTGAGGGCACGGTTGATGTTGGTCACATTACTGCTAACTAACGTGAGCTAGTCAATGCTGAGGGCACGGTTGATGTTGGTCACATCACTGCTAACTAACGTGAGCTAGTCAATGCTGAGGGCACGGTTGATGTTGGTCACATCACTGCTAACTAACGTGAGCTAGTCAATGCTGAGGGCACGGTTGATGTTGGTCACATCACTGCTAACTAACGTGAGCTAGTCAATGCTGAGGGCACGGTTGATGTTGGTCACATCACTGCTAACTAACGTGAGCTAGTCAATGCTGAGGGCACGGTTGATGTTGGTCACATCACTGCTAACTAACGTGAGCTAGTCAATGCTGAGGGCACGGTTGATGTTGGTCACATCACTGCTAACTAACGTGAGCTAGTCAATGCTGAGGGCACGGTTGATGTTGGTCACATCACTGCTAACTAACGTGAGCTAGTCAATGCTGAGGGCACGGTTGATGTTGGTCACATCACTGCTAACTAACGTGAGCTAGTCAATGCTGAGGGCACGGTTGATGTTGGTCACATCACTGCTAACTAACGTGAGCTAGTCAATGCTGAGGGCACGGTTGATGTTGGTCACATCACTGCTAACTAACGTGAGCTAGTCAATGCTGAGGGCACGGTTAATGTTGGTCACATCACTGCTAACTAACGTTAGCTAGTCAATGCTGAGGGCACGGTTGATGTTGGTCACATCACTGCTAACTAACGTGAGCTAGTCAATGCTGAGGGCACGGTTGATGTTGGTCACATCACTGCTAACTAACGTGAGCTAGTCAATGCTGAGGGCACGGTTGATGTTGGTCACATCACTGCTAACTAACGTGAGCTAGTCAATGCTGAGGGCACGGTTGATGTTGGTCACATCACTGCTAACTAACGTGAGCTAGTCAATGCTGAGGGCACGGTTGATGTTGGTCACATCACTGCTAACTAACGTGAGCTAGTCAATGCTGAGGGCACGGTTGATGTTGGTCACATCACTGCTAACTAACGTGAGCTAGTCAATGCTGAGGGCACGGTTGATGTTGGTCACATCACTGCTAACTAACGTGAGCTAGTCAATGCTGAGGGCACGGTTGATGTTGGTCACATCACTGCTAACTAACGTGAGCTAGTCAATGCTGAGGGCACGGTTGATGTTGGTCACATCACTGCTAACTAACGTGAGCTAGTCAATGCTGAGGGCACGGTTGATGTTGGTCACATCACTGCTAACTAACGTGAGCTAGTCAATGCTGAGGGCACGGTTAATGTTGGTCACATCACTGCTAACTAACGTGAGCTAGTCAATGCTGAGGGCACGGTTAATGTTGGTCACATCACTGCTAACTAACGTGAGCTAGTCAATGCTGAGGGCACGGTTAATGTTGGTCACATCACTGCTAACTAACGTGAGCTAGTCAATGCTGAGGGCACGGTTGATGTTGGTCACATCACTGCTAACTAACGTGAGCTAGTCAATGCTGAGGGCACGGTTGATGTTGGTCACATCACTGCTAACTAACGTGAGCTAGTCAATGCTGAGGGCACGGTTGATGTTGGTCACATCACTGCTAACTAACGTGAGCTAGTCAATGCTGAGGGCACGGTTGATGTTGGTCACATCACTGCTAACTAACGTGAGCTAGTCAATGCTGAGGGCACGGTTGATGTTGGTCACATCACTGCTAACTAACGTGAGCTAGTCAATGCTGAGGGCACGGTTGATGTTGGTCACATTACTGCTAGCTAACGTGAGCTAGTCAATGCTGAGGGCACGGTTGATGTTGGTCACATCACTGCTAACTAACGTGAGCTAGTCAATGCTGAGGGCACAGTGCAGTTCCAAAACAATCCAAAGGGTGGCAGCCTAGACCACAAATGTATGTTTTGCATTAAATAATGTTGTAGTTTGGTGCAATACAGCAGGATTGGGATTGTAGGCTGCCAACCTTGATTATGTTGGAATTGTATAAACTCAGATTAGCAGAAGGCATGGAATATAACTGTAGGGAGTGTGTGTGTGTGTGTGGGGGGGGGGGGGGGGGGGGGGGGGTTAGTTAGTGATACTTGTTGGTTAGTTAGTGATACTTGTTGGTTAGTTAGTGATACTTGTTGGTTAGTTAGTGATATGTGTTGGCTAGTTAGTGATACTTGTTGGTTAGTCAGTGATACTTGTTGGTTAGTCAGTGATACTTGTTGGTTAGTCAGTGATACTTGTCGAATGGTGAACAGTGCTCCAAAAGTTGGATTCAGTGTCCAGGTAGCTAATCAATTACTGTCAAAACCCTGCTCATAAAATTGGCTATGTAGCTAATGTTAGCAGCACTGCTAGCTGGACTGTGTAGTCCCTAACATACCGCCTTGACATTGCTCATCCAAATATTGATATATTCTTTAATTCCATTCCTTGACTTTAGATTGTGTGTATTGTTAGATATTACTGCACTGTTGGTGCTATAAACACAAACATTTCGCTACACCCACAATAACATTTCGCTAAACACATGTATGTGACAAATCAAATTTGATTTGATATAGTTAAATGTTATCTGTCAGTACAGCTTTGAGTCAACATGTTGAAATGTAAATGATTCTAATCTGGTTTCCTGTCAGGTCAACAACTCTGAATAGCATCAACATGGGCTAACAAAATGTGTTACAGTTTAAATTTGACCTTTATTTAACCAGGCAACTCAGTTAAGAAAACATTATTATTTTCAATGACGGCCTAGGAACAGTGGGTTAACTGGTCTAGGAACAGTGGGTTAACTGGTCTAGGAACAGTAGGAACAGTGGGTTAACTGGTCTAGGAACAGTGGGTTAACTGGTCTAGGAACAGTGGGTTAACTGGTCTAGGAACAGTGGGTTAACTGGTCTAGGAACAGTGGGTTAACTGCCTGTTCAGGGGCAGAACGACAGTACCTTGTCAGCTCGGGGGTTTGAACTAGCAACCTTCTGGTTCCTAGTCCAACTGTCTAACCACTAGGCTACCCTGAGAACACAGTTTACCTCCAGTTCTCCATCTTTGCGCTCTCTCCCTCAGAGAATGAACAGTCGCGTGCGCGTGCCGACATTCCTTTGGATGAATCAGAAATGTCTTGGAAAACCACTTTGACTCCGCCTCCTAAAGTGCCACCTTACACAGAAATGCTGCTTTTAGGTAGCACTAAAAGGGCAGGACAGGTTCATTCATGATTGGAGTATTCATTGTAGTGTGTAATACAGTGTAGACTCGTTTGTTTTTTCACCATCCCAGCAGGGAAAAAGACTCTCCGGGCTGAGACAAAATCATTCGGGGCAAAACACCCGAAATCCCAGGTCTGGTGACTTCAATGGCCCAAACATTGACGTCTCTAAAGTTCATATTTTCAACTTTCATTCAAAACCGAAAATGAACCTGATTTCAACGGCCAGAAAATACACATGTTCAACTTTCACTCAGAACCTAAATTGAATACCTTCAACGGCTGGATAATTGTTTTTACATTTGAGATGTCTTTTCACCTTCATTTTACTCACAGTGACTATTCTTGTAGGAGCGGCAGAAAGGCCGGGACCAGAACTGCATTAACCGCTGTGTGCGTCAAAGATTGGAATGGATGGAAAAAAGGGCGAAAATACCTTTCCTGAGTTAAAAAAAAAAAATCAAATATTATGAGCATAAAAACCACCAGAATCATTGAGAAAAAACATTAGATATCAAAAGAAAATTACAATTATTTATAATTTGTCTTTTCATAACAGCTTTTTTGTATGCCATTATCACAGGGTGAACACTGCCTACCCTCCTACACGGACTGTACGTCACTGGCGCACAGTACCTCACCAGAGTTCGACAGCATTGTGAGCAAATATGCTTCTGTAATCCCCAAAATCAATGACACACAATGACCAATTACCTCCACATTTGTCATTAAAAAAAATGTAAAAATTCTTGTTGTGCGCCCCTTTTATACTCATAATAAAACCATGCGAGATGGTAGCTTCAGATTGTTTTACTCATCATGTGTACATTTGCTAAAATATAATATAAATTATTACATTAGTATGAATAAAATATAGATAGGAAATAAGTCTTGTTGTTTCATCTACTTCCGTGTTCTGTATTAGTTGGGAGATTCCCACTGAATTGTGGGCGTTCAACGTCTCGAGGGGATTACCCCAACTCAACACTGAGAATGCCGCTCAAATACAGACATGTTTACAGGTCACCAAATGATATTACTCTCCTGTAATATTCAATACATTATTGGTAGTCAACGCATAGGCAAAATCTCCGCAAGTGTAGACTAGTCTATTATCAACGTAATCTGTGCATTGAATTCATTTGGGTGAATTCCCTTAGCCTATGTCATCTGATCTCACTGTGCATTCCTACTGATCACACGTTTTCATTTAAAGTTGTCCCAAGTTAAAAACGTAAATGCGAAAGTGATGTGCTTTTCAGAGGAATAGCTAATTGATCTATCGATAAATATGTTTTTAGCGTTCCCATCCATATTTACACAGCAGCACATTCGTTCGCGCATCTGAGGCTGTGATATTCTGGGCGGAGACACCGGGGAATTCCCAGGCGACTCTCTCTCTCTCTCTCTCTCTGTCTGTCTCGCTCTGTCTCTCACACACTTTCTCTCTCTCTCCCAGCTGGAGCTTCTCATTCAGACAACAACCCGTGATAAGGTTGTGCACACCAACACCATGGATGGTAAGTATCTACATATATTATTCATGTTATGAGGCGACTGATAAAAAATGGTCTTTCATTCTATAACACCTTTAGCCTTCACATGTAATTATTATTTAACGGTTCGTTCTTTTTTATGTGGTTCGTCATTGACATAATAGTGATGATCTTAGAAGTATTTTTGCGGAAAAATAAGAAATACCAAAATTGCTATGGTTTGCTTACACGTTATAATTAAATGTTTAACATGCTTATTTTTGGTCAACATTGCTAACTGTAGCCTAACATATGCCAAAATGACTAGTCTTAGAATCAACACTGATCACCGGCACGGAAAGAAGGTTTAAGGTGCTTGTCTATTTGCGCGTGATAGTTTTCAGATTGGGTTTTCTTTAGAAACTTTTTTTTTAAACAAGCCAAAACTTTGTAGACTAAATTATATAAAAGCCCTTGGTTCCCATATACTGATAATGGTCTATATAGCCTACTGTAGCCTATAGCAAGTCTATACAGTGTGTGCACGATATGTTAGGAGGAAGTGTCTGTTATTTACTTGAAATTTGGCACGGGTTGCAGAACGTGTCTCATCTAATAGCCTGAGAACAACTATTGTGAATATCTAGTTTGGTATAGCTGTCACTCATTCATCCTGTTTTCACATTCTTTCATTGATAAATTAATTAATTTGGTTACTCACTCTCGTGTGTATGTGCGTGTGTATGTGCGTGTGTGTGAGCAGCTTGGGCGTGATAACGTTCATCCCCATTCACTTCCTCAATTGTATTCTTGGGTTGGCAGAGATGTCAGTCATATTTTTGCTAGAGAATGTGTAGACAGACAGGCAGACAGGCAGGCAGACAGACAGACAGACCGACCAAGGCTCAGCAGCAGGTGGTGGGGAGAAGGTCTGAGTTGGTAAGGTGGTTTGTAGGTAGCGAGAATGTGAAAGGGTGAGAGAGGGGGAATGAGAGGGGGGAGGCAAGTGTGTGTAAGCATGCTTCAGGTGTCTCATTAGGAAGAATTGCTAAAGCATAGCTGTGTGTGTGTGTGTGTGTGTGTGTGTGTTTGTGTGTGTGTGTGTGTGTGTGTGTGTGTGTGTGTGTGTGTGTGTGTGTGTGTGTGTGTGTGTGTGTGTGTGTGTGTGCGTGTGAGCGCGTGTCTCTGGTTAGGTTTAGGTTGGGTTTATGAGAAGTCAATGTGTGGTTGACTGTCAATGAGTTCCCCATGTACTAACATACTGTACCGATCCTTGCTATATGAGCCACGTTACAATTCCCACCAAGTGGCGTAACCCTTATTGGCACAATGCCTTTGGGTGTTTGTCTTTCACACCAGTGACCTGGGTTCGCTTCCCTGCTCACCGACCAGAATTGTTAATGAGCCGGTAAATATGGAGACAATTTCTCAGGATTTGTCTACATATTTGATAAGTAATACATTATCTACCCAATACATTATCTATCTAATACATTATCTACACAACACATTATCTACCCACTACATTATCTACCCACTACATTATATATCTAATGCATTATCTACACAATACATTATCTACCCACTACATTATCTACCCAATACATTATCTATCCTATACATTATCTACCCAATACATTATCTATCCAATACATTATCTACCCATAGCCTTTGTTCTCTCAGTGACTATTCAGAACCTTTGATGACTGCCTTTTGCACTATAGTTGTATAGTATTTGAGTGTGTATTGTCCTCTGTAGTATAAATACATATGTACACTACCGGTCAAAAGTTTTAGAACACCTTCTCATTTCAAGGGTTTTTCTTTATTTTTACTATTTTCTACATTGTAAAATAATAGTGAAGACATCAGAACTATGAAATAACACATGAAGTAACCAAAAACGTGTTCAAATCAAAATATATTTTATATATGAGATTCTTCAAATAGCCATCCTTTGCCTTTATGACAGCTTTGTACACTCTTGGCATTCTCTCAACCAGCTTCTTGCGGTAGTCACCTGGAACGCATTTCAATTAACAGGTGTGCCTTGTTAAAAGTTAATTTGTGGAATTTCTTTCCTTCTTAAATGCGTTTGAGCCAATCAGTTGTGTTCTGACAAGGTAGGGGGGTATACAGAAGATACAGCCATATTTGGTATATATATATATATATATATGTATATGGAATACTATATATATATATATACCAAATATGGCTATCTTCTGTATACCCCCCTACCTTGTCAGAACACAACTGATATATTATTATATATATATATATATATATATATATATATATACTGAGTATACAAAACATTCAGAACACCTGCTCTTTCCATGACACAAACCAAGTTTCCATCCACAGTTTTTATGTGAGTAAAGTCATACTGTAAAAGAAAATCATGGCAGTTGTGATGGAAACCAGCCTGGTCTCATAGACTAACGTAACATAGCAAACATAAATCCAGACCACTCATATGGTATGTTTGGTATTGTTACACAAGACAGATGGTTACTTCTAGCTACTTTTCAACTACATAATACTTTTACGCTACTTTGCAACTACTTAGCATGATAGCTAACCCTTCCCCTAACCCTAACCTTAAACCCCTTCAGCTAACCCTTCCCCTAACCCTAACCTTAAACCCCTTCAGCTAACCCTTCCCCTAACCTTAACCCTTCCCCTAACTCTAACCTTAACCCTTCCCCTAACTCTAACCTTAACCCTTCCCCTAACTCTAACCTTAAGCCTTCCCCTAACCCTAACCCTTTCAGCTAACCCTTCCCCTAACCTTAACCCTTTCAGCTAACCCTTCCCCTAACTCTAACCTTAAGCCTTCCCCTAACCTTAAACCCCTTCAGCTAACCCTTCCCCTAACCCTAACCTTAAACCCCTTCAGCTAACCCTTCCCCTAACCTTAACCCTTCCCCTAACTCTAACCTTAACCCTTCCCCTAACTCTAACCTTAACCCTTCCCCTAACTCTAACCTTAAGCCTTCCCCTAACCCTAACCCTTTCAGCTAACCCTTCCCCTAACCTTAACCCTTTCAGCTAACCCTTCCCCTAACTCTAACCTTAAGCCTTCCCCTAACCTTAACCCTTTCAGCTAACCCTTCCCCTAACCGTAACCCTTTCAGCTAACCCTTCCCCTAACCCTAACCCTTTCAGCTAACCCTTCCCATAACCTTAACCCTTTCAGCTAACCCTCCCCCTAACTCTAACCCTAACCCTTTAACAGATAGGAGGGTGGGGGGTGGAATACAAAACTATATGGAATACTAAACTATATGGAATACTAAACTATATGGAATAGTAAGGTATATGGAATAGTAAGGTATATGGAATAGTAAGGTATATGGAATACTAAACTATATGGAATACTAAACTATATGGAATACTAAACTATATGGAATACTAAACTATATGGAATAGTAAGGTATATGGAATAGTAAGGTATATGGAATACTAAACTATATGGAATAGTAAGGTATATGGAATACTAAACTATATGGAATAGTAAGGTATATGGAATAGTAAGGTATATGGAATAGTAAGGTATATGGAATAGTAAGGTATATGGAATACTAAACTATATGGAATACTAAACTATATGGAATACTAAACTATATGGAATAGTAAGGTATATGGAATAGTAAGGTATATGGAATACTAAACTATATGGAATACTAAACTATATGGAATACTAAACTATATGGAATACTAAACTATATGGAATACTAAACTATATGGAATACTAAGCTATATGGAATACTAAACCATATGGAATACTAAACTATATGGAATACTAAACTACAGTGGGGAAAAAAAGTATTTAGTCAGCCACCAATTGTGCATGTTCTCCCACTTAAAAAGATGAGAGAGGCCTGTAATTTTCATCTAAGGTACACTTCAACTATGACAGACAAAATTAGAAAAAAAATCGAGAAAATCACATTGTAGGATTATTAATGAATTTATTTTCAAATTATGGTGGAAAATATTTTTTTTGGGGGGGGGTCTAACTCAATATTAGGAAAGGGGTTCTTAATGTTTGGTATACTCAATGTATAGTAATAGTACTGTATATATCATTTAACAGACACTTTTATTCAAAGCGACTAACAGTAATTTGTGTATAAATGTTTCATATGGGTGGTCCTGGGAATCTAACCCATTATCCTGGCCTTGCAAGCACCATGCTGTACCAACTGAGCTTACAGGGGACCATCTCTAACCCTCTCTCCCTGTGTTGTTGTCCAGTGGCAGAGCCCAGTGTTCAGATCTTTGAGCAGCCCAAACAGAGGGGCATGCGCTTCAGGTACAAGTGCGAAGGCCGCTCTGCAGGCAGCATCCCTGGAGAGAGGAGCTCTGACAACAACAGGTCATACCCCACTATACAGGTAAGGTTTTTACATACGGTCCTGGGAATTGAACCTACTGTCCTACTGTAGTTATATACTACATAGTGTTGAACGATTAACCGAATATTCTGGGGGGGGGCGCGGTTATTAAAAAACAAATTCACCGACATCGGTTCAATTACTTGAATTCCATTTAGTCCAACGCGTCGTTTCTCTGGAGAGAAATCAAATCAAGAACTATATGGGACGCTGGGCTGAAGGGAGTTGTAGTTTTCATAAAGCAAATATTCAACCTAGTTCAGCGCAGGGACTGTGTAATTACTACAATGTCCATAATCCATTGCGCCTGTTCTTTTCCGGCTCTGACACAGATGGATACACTTTTATGCCTGCTAAGTTAGGTTAGATACACACAGACCGCATACGCCATCGCATGAGAGAGGAATGTACACAACACAAGGATGAGATAGAGAGGGATAGAGAGTTCATGAAAGTATGCCTTATCTACTTTGAAGAGCTAGTGAAAGGATTTTGTCAGACAACTCGGCAGCATACTTAAGCAGGTTAGCCTAGCTAAACAGGATGACTACAGACAGCTCTGCAGTATATTTAGGCAGGTTAGCCTAGCTAAACAGGATGACTACAGACAGCTCTGCAGTATATTTAGGCAGGTTAGCCTAGCTAAACAGGATGACTACAGACAGCTCTGCAGTATATTTAGACAGGTTAGCCTAGCTAAACAGGATGACTACAGACAGCTCTGCAGTATATTTAGACAGGTTAGCCTAGCTAAACAGGATGACTACAGACAACTCTGCAGTATATTTAGGCAGGTTAGCCTAGCTAAACAGGATGACTACAGACAGCTCTGCAGTATATTTAGACAGGTTAGCCTAGCTAAACAGGATGACTACAGACAGCTCTGCAGTATATTTAGACAGGTTAGCCTAGCTAAACAGGATGACTACAGACAGCTCTGCAGTATATTTAGACAGGTTAGCCTAGCTAAACAGGATGACTACAGACAGCTCTGCAGTATATTTAGGCAGGTTAGCCTAGCTAAACAGGATGACGGCAGTACAGTATGGGGAGAACATAACGTTAGATGGCCTGGCTGACTGACTGTTACTGTCTTGAGATGAGATGATGACTTTAAGGAATACAAAAATGATAAAGTCATCAAATAAAAACTAATATACACAACTGAAATATTTGATTATTTCATAGTAATGTATTATTTTTCTATTGGGACCTGACAGAGACAATGGAATTTGTTCTTTGTTTTGGCAATAGAATATTCAACATTTTTGGCTTTGGATTTTCCATTACACAAACATAATAATTTTATTATAATTATTTGATAATTTATTTAATATCAAACAAATAATTGAACTTCAAAAACCGTGGTAATTAAAAAAAATATATATCTAACTAAAAAGCAGAAAATGATCAGCATTAATACTACAGTATCCATCTCAGCACTAATACTACAGTATATCCACCTCAGCACTAATACTACAGTATATCCATCGCAGCACTAATACTACAGTATATCCACCTCAGCACTAATACTACAGTATATCCACCTCAACACTAATACTACAGTATCCATCTCAGCACTAATACTACAGTATATCCACCTCAGCACTAATACTACAGTATATCCATCGCAGCACTAATACTACAGTATATCCACCTCAGCACTAATACTACAGTATATCCACCTCAACACTAATACTACAGTATCCATCTCAGCACTAATACTACAGTATATCCACCTCAACACTAATACTACAGTATATCCACCTCAGCACTAATACTACAGTATATCCACCTCAGCACTAATACTACAGTATATCCACCTCAACACTAATACTACAGTATATCCACCTCAACACTAATACTACAGTATATCCACCTCAGCACTAATACTACAGTATATCCACCTCAGCACTAATACATACTACAGTATATCCACCTCAACACTAATACATACTACAGTATATCCACCTCAACACTAATACTACAGTATATCCACCTCAGCACTAATACATACTACAGTATATCCACTTCAGCACTAATACATACTACAGTATATCCACCTCAACACTAATACATACTACAGTATATCCACCTCAACACTAATACATACTACAGTATATCCACCTCAACACTAATACTACAGTATATCCACCTCAACACTAATACTACAGTATATCCACCTCAACACTAATACTACAGTATATCCACCTCAACACTAATACATACTACAGTATATCCACCTCAACACTAATACATACTACAGTATATCCACCTCAGCACTAATACTACAGTATATCCACCTCAGCACTAATACTACAGTATCCATCTCAGCACTAATACTACAGTATATCCACCTCAGCACTAATACTACAGTATATCCACCTCAGCACTAATACTACAGTATATCCACCTCAACACTAATACTACAGTATATCCACCTCAACACTAATACATACTACAGTATATCCACCTCAACACTAATACTACAGTATATCCACCGCAACACTAATACTACAGTATATCCACCTCAACACTAATACTACAGTATATCCACCTCAACACTAATACTACAGTATATCCACCTCAACACTAATACTACAGTATATCCACCTCAACACTAATACTACAGTATATCCACCTCAACACTAATACTACAGTATATCCATCTCAGCACTAATACTACAGTATATCCACCTCAGCACTAATACTACAGTATATCCACCTCAACACTAATACTACAGTATATCCACCTCAACACTAATACATACTACAGTATATCCACCTCAACACTAATACTACAGTATATCCACCTCAACACTAATACTACAGTATATCCGCCTCAGCATTAATACTACAGTATATCCACCTCAACACTAATACTACAGTATATCCACCTCAACACTAATACTACAGTATATCCACCTCAACACTAATACTACAGTATATCCACCTCAACACTAATACTACAGTATATCCACCTCAGCACTAATACATACTACAGTATATCCACCTCAACACTAATACATACTACAGTATATCCACCTCAGCACTAATACTACAGTATATCCACCTCAACACTTATACTACAGTATATCCACCTCAACACTAATACATACTACAGTATATCCACCTCAACACTAATACATACTACAGTATATCCACCTCAACACTAATACTACAGTATATCCACCTCAACACTTATACTACAGTACACTAGTGTATCATAATATGCTAACCCTGAGGAGTATATACAGGACCATATCCTAGTCACTAGTGTATTGCAGTATTCGAGCCAGCATTTGTCGCTAAATCTAGTCCTCTCTGACCCCATGAGCAGGTATCTCTGTTTTGAATCGTTTCTACTCTCTCTGCCCATCCGAACACATAGCCACTCCTTCCTGCTCCAGCCCTGTGAAAACCACTCACAGACAGCTGTGATGAAATGAGAAAGAGATTTAATGATTAGTGATGTCATTACTAGTATTCTAGACTCTCTGGTCTACTAACAACTTTCTGCTGTTTTCACTGATGTTGTCCATGTTATTGATTCCTCTCTTCTCTTCTCCTCTCATCTCCTCTCTTCTTCTCTCTTCTCCTCTCATATCTTCTCCTCTCTTCTCCTCTCATCTCTCCTCCTCTGTTCTTCTCTCCCCTCTCTTCTCTTCTGTTATCTTATCCCCTCTTATCTTCTCTCTTCTCCTCTCTCCACTTCTCTTCTCTTATATTCTCCTCTTCTATCTTCTCATCTCTTCTCATTTCCGCTCTTCTCCGCTCTTCTCTTCTCTCTTCTCCTCTCTCCACTTCTCCTCTTCTCCTCTCTTCTCTTCTCTCTTGTCTCTCTTCTCCACTTCTCCTCTCTTCTCCTTTCTCTTCTCTTCTCCTCTCTCCACTTCCCCTCTTCTCTTCTCCTCTCTTCTCCTCTCTCTTCTCCACTTCTCCTCCCTTCTCCTCTCTTCTCCTCTCTCTTCTCTTCTCCTCTCTTCTCCTCTCTCTTCTCGTCTCCTCTCTTCTCCTCTCTCATCTCTTCTCCTCTCTTCTCCTCTCTTCTCTTCTCCTCTCTCCACTTCTCCTCTTCTCTTCTCCCCTCTTATCCTCTCCTCTTCTCTTCTCCCCTCTTATCCTCTCCTCTCTCTTCTCTCTCTTTATCCTCTCCTCTCTCTTCTCTCTCTTCTCTTCTCCTCTTCTCTTCTCCTCTCTTCTCCTCTCTCCACTTCTCCTCTTCTCTTCTCCCCTCTTATCCTCCCCTCTTCTCTTCTCCCCTCTTATCCTCTCCTCTTCTCTTCTCCCCTCTTATCCTCTCCTCTTCTCTTCTCCTCTCTCCACTACTCCTCTTCTCTTCTCCCCTCTTATCCTCTCCTCTTCTCCCCTCTTATCCGCTCCTCTTCTCTTCTCCTCTCTCCACTTCTGCTCTTCTCTTCTCCCCTCTTATCCTCTCCTCTTCTCCCCTCTTATCCTCTACTCTCTTCTCTCTCTTCTCTTCTCCCCTCTTATCCTCTCCTCTTCTCCCCTCTTATCCTCTCCTCTCTCTTCTCTCTCATCTCTTCTCCCCTCTTATCCTCTCTCTTCTCCCTCTTCTCTCTCCTCTCTCTTCTCCTCTCTCCTCTCTTCTCCTCTCTCTTCTCCTCTCATCTCCTCTCTCTCTCTTCTCTTCTCTTCTCTCTCTTCTCTCTCTTCTCTTCTCTTCTCTTCTCTTCTCTTCTCTTCTCCTCTCCTCTCTCTCTCCTCTCTCTTCTCCTCTCTCTTCTCCTCTCTCTTCTCCTCTCTCTTCTCCTCTCTCTTCTCCTCTCTTCTCTTCTCCTCTCTCTTCTCCTCTCTTCTCCTCTCTCTTCTCCTCTCTTCTCCTCTCTCTTCTCTCTCTTCTCCTCTCTTCTCCTCTCTCTTCTCTTCTCCTCTCTCTTCTCCTCTCTCTTCTCTCTCTTCTCTTCTCCTCTCTTCTCCTCTCTCTTCTCTTCTCCTCTCTCTTCTCCTCTCTCTTCTCTCTCTTCTCTTCTCCTCTCTTCTCCTCTCTTCTCTTCTCCTCTCTCTCCTCTCTTCTCTTCTCCTCTCTCTTCTCCTCTCTTCTCCTCTCTTCTCCTCTCTCTTCTCCTCTCTTCTCCTCTCTCTTCTCTCTCTTCTCTTCTCCTCTCTTCTCCTCTCTCTTCTCTTCTCCTCTCTTCTCCTCTCTCTTCTCTTCTCCTCTCTCTTCTCTCTCTTCTCTTCTCCTCTCTTCTCCTCTCTCTTCTCTTCTCCTCTCTCTTCTTCTCTCTCTTCTCTTCTCCTCTCTTCTCCTCTCTCTTCTCCTCTCTTCTCCTCTCTCTTCTCTTCTCCTCTCTCTTCTCTCTCTTCTCTTCTCCTCTCTTCTTCTCTCTCTTCTCTTCTCCTCTCTCTTCTCTCTCTTCTCTTCTCCTCTCTTCTTCTCTCTCGTCTCTTCTCCTCTCTCTTCTCCTCTCTTCTTCTCTCTCTTCTCTTCTCCTCTCTCTTCTCCTCTCTCCTTCTCTCTCTTCTCTTCTCCTCTCTTCTCCTCTCTCTTCTCTTCTCCTCTCTCTTCTCCTCTCTCTTCTCTCTCTTCTCTTCTCCTCTCTTCTTCTCTCTCTTCTCTTCTCCTCTCTCTTCTCCTCTCTTCTCCTCTCTCTTCTCTTCTTCTCTCTCTTCTCTTCTCCTCTCTCTTCTCTTTCTTCTCCTCTCTTCTTCTCTCTCTTCTCTTCTCCTCTCTCTTCTCCTCTCTTCTTCTCTCTCTTCTCTTCTCTTCTCTTCTCTCTTCTCCTCTCTCTTCTTCTCTCTCTTCTCTCTCTTCTCTCTCTTCTCCCCTCTTCTCCTCTCTTCTCCCTCTCTTCTCCTCTCCTCTTCTCCTCTCTCTTCTCTTCTCTTCTCTTCTCTTCTCTTCTCTTCTCTTCTTCTCTTCTCTTCTCTTCTCTCTCTTCTCTTCTCTTCTCTCTCTCTCCTCTCTCTTCTCCTCTCTCTTCTCCTCTCTCTTCTCCTCTCTTCTCTTCCTCTCTCTCTCCTCTCTTCTCTCCTCTCCTCTCCTCTCCTCTCCTCTCCTCTCCTCTCCTCTCCTCTCCTCTCCTCTCCTCTCCTCTCCTCTCCTCTCCTCTCCTCTCCTCTCCTCTCCTCTCCTCTCCTCTCCTCTCTTCTCTTCTCTTCTCTTCTCTTCTCTCTCTTCTCTTCTCTCTCTCCTTCTCTTCTCTTCTCCTCTCCTCTCCTCTCCTCTCCTCTCCTCTCCTCTCCTCTCTCTTCTCCTCTCCTCTCCTCTCCTCTCTTCTCTTCCCTATGTTCCTCTTGTATTCGTGTATGTATCCTTTATTTAACCCGGTAAATCATCTCTTTTACAATAACGACCTGAACGCCCTGTATTCACTTCCTTCTTTAAATGTTTACCCCTCCTCTCTTTCCCCATCAGATTCTGAACTACTGTGGGAAGGGCAAAGTGCGCGTTTCCCTGGTAACCAAGAACGAGCCCTTTAGGCCCCACCCCCATGACTTGGTGGGCAAGGACTGCAAGGAGGGATTCTACGAAGCTGAGTTTGGCCCAGAGCGCAAGGTCTTTGCGTGAGTCACCCTTCATCCCTTTACCCCATCGTCATCATCCACTTTAGTTTATCTCACACACACTGTTACCATTATCATCACCATCATCACCATTATAATAAACACAGTCACCACCATCATCATTATTTTCCACTTTTAGTCACCATCACTATCACTATCATCATCACCATCATCATCATCACCCTTTTCACTGTCATTTGCATCACCACCCCCTTGTCAAGGGCAGAGTCATGTTGTGGGAGTTCCTCCAGTTGTTTTGCATGTGATGATGTGATCACGCACACACACACACACGCACACACACACAGGCACGCATGCACACGCACAAACACACACACTAGTCCAATGGATGGCCCCTCACTTTGCAAAACCACAGTGCTGAGGGAGTTCCCCAGATAATATCACTTTGTCTATGTATCTGTGTAACCGCGTGGGTTATACATGGAGACCATTTTGTGCCCCAGGACCCTGAGTTTCTGACTTCCCTATGCTTCGTATCCACAGCTTCCAGAATCTGGGTATCCAGTGTAACCACGTGGGTTATACATGGAGACCATTTTGTGCCCCAGGACCCTGAGTTTCTGACTTCCCTATGCTTCGTATCCACAGCTTCCAGAATCTGGGTATCCAGTGTGTGAGGAGGAGAGAGGTAAAGGACTCCATCGTGCAGAGGATGACCAGAGGGATCAACCCATTCAATGGTGCGTTTCTCTCTCAGCTACAGTCTCTCAGGCTTTTCTCTCTCAGCTACAGTCTCTCAGGCTTTTCTCTCTCAGCTACAGTCTCTCAGGCTTTTCTCTCTCAGCTACAGTCTCTCTGGCTTTTCTCTCTGAGCTACAGTCTCTCAGGCTTTTCTCTCTCAGCTACAGTCTCTCTGGCTTTTCTCTCTCAGCTACAGTCTCTCTGGCTTTTCTCTCTCTCCCCCTATCTTCCTCTCTCTCCCCCCCTCTCTTCCTCTCTCTCTCCCTCCTCTTCCTCTCTCTCCCCCTCTCTTCCTCTCTCTCCCCCCTCTCTTCCTTTCTCTCTCTTCCTCTCTCTCTCCCCTCTCTTCCTCTTTCTCTCCCTCCTCTTCCTCTCTCTCTCCCCCTCTCTTCCTCTCTCTCTCCTCTCTCTCCCCCCTCTCTTCCTCTCTCTCTCTTCCTCTCTCTCTCCCCTCTCTTCCTCTCTCTCCCCCCTCTCTTCCTCCTCTTCCTCTCTCTCTCCCCCTCTCTTCCTCTCTCTCTCCTCCCCCCCCCCCTCTCTTACTCTCTCTCTCTCTTCCTCTCTCTCCCCTCTCTTCCTCTCTCTCTCCCTCCTCTTCCTCTCTCTCTCCCCCTCTCTTCCTCTCTCTCTCCTCTCTCTCCCCCCTCTCTTCCTCTCTCTCTCTTGCTCTCTCTCTCCCCTCTCTTCCTCTCTCTCTCCCCCCCTCTCTCCCTCCTCTTCCTCTCTCTCTCCCCCTCTCTTCCCCTCTCTCTCCTCTCTCTCCCCCCCTCTCTTACTCTCTCTCTCTTCCTCTCTCTCCCCTCTCTTCCTCTCTCTCTCCCTCCTCTTCCTCTCTCTCTCCCCCTCTCTTCCTCACTCTCTCCTCTCTCTCCCACCTCTCTTCCTCTCTCTCTCTTCCTCTCTCTCTCCTCTCTCTCCCCCCTCTCTCTCTCCCCCTCTCTTCCTCATTCTCTCCTCTCTCTCCCCCCCTCTCTTCCTCTCTCTCTCTTCCTCTCTCTCTCCTCTCTCTCCCCCCCTCTCTCCCCCCTCTCTTCCTCTCTCTCTCCTCTCTCTCCCCCCTCTCTTCCTCTCTCTCTCTTCCTCTCTCTCCCCTATTTTCCTCCCTCTCTCCCTCCTCTTCCTCTCTCTCTCCCCCTCTCTTTCTCTCTCTCTCCTCTCTCTCCCCCTCTCTCTTCCTCCCTCTCTCCCCTCTCTTCCTCTCTCCCCCCTCTCTTCCCCCCCCCTCTTTCACATTTACTTCCTGACACATTCATTTAGAGTGAGAAGTAGATATATATACATGGGCTACTGCTGTCCTAACCACAACTAGACGGAGATAGATCTGTCAATTTCCTCCTAGAACTTCTATCCCCGGGTCTCTGCAGCAAAGTGTCGTTGTTGTCTCCATTAGAAGACAAGAGCTAACCTACTTCCCCATTGTCATAACACACAGTTGTAGTGCTGGATGCTGGAGAGAGGGGAATGTGTGTGTGTGTGTGTGTGTGCTGAAGGTGTGCAGCCTCTGATAACATTGAAAACATGAAGTACTACCATACAAGCCATTGTACTGATTGGGCAGTACTACCGTACAAGCCATTGTACTGATTGGGCAGTACTACCATACAAGCCATTGTAATGATTGGGTAGTACTACCATACAAGCCATTGTACTGATTGGGTAGTACTACCATACAAGCCATTGTACTGATTGGGCAGTACTACCATACAAGCCATTGTACTGATTGGGCAGTACTACCATACAAGCCATTGTACTGATTGGGCAGTACTACCATACAAGCCATTGTAATGGTATACCGTCCTGTAGGTTTTCTGTCCAGCCCTGTTCCTGGAGAGATACCTCCAAGTTCTCTAGATTAAGGTTGGACAGAAAACCTACTGTAGAGTATCTGTCCAGAAACAGGGTTGGAGTTATAACCTACTGGACAGTAGCTCTCCAGGAACAGGGTTGGATTTATAACCTACTGGACAGTAGCTCTCCAGGAACAGGGTTGGAGTTATAACCTACTGGACAGTAATTCTCCAGGAACAGGGTTGGAGTTATAACCTACTGGACAGTAGCTCTCCAGGAACAGGGTTGGAGTTATAACCTACTGGACAGTATCTCTCCAGGAACAGGGTTGGAGTTATAACCTACTGGACAGTATCTCTCCAGGAACAGGGTTGGAATTATAACCTACTGGACAGTATCTCTCCAGGAACAGGGTTGGAGTTATAACCTACTGGACAGTATCTCTCCAGGAACAGGGTTGGAATTTAAACCTACAGGATGTTAGCTCTCCCGGAACAAGGTTGGAGTGCCCTGATATAGGGCCTTAACTGGCAGCACAGGCTAGCTCTGATTTGTCAATAGCAAATGAGGAAATCTGGTCACTGTTTGGCCATACAGAACTTGTGTGTTGTTAAAAGGAAGTAGGAGTCATTATTCATCGATGTGAATAACACACAGCAGTTCTGTTACTAAACTTTGTACCAATTCTGTTACACCACTTCCTCTCAACTCCCCTCGACTGTTTTACCTCATCATGTCCGCTACTCTTTACGGCTCGACGGTCTAAGCAAGACGGTGGTAACAACATGTGTATCTAGACTGAGATTAAGATTGAGATTGTTCTTCTTCTCAAATGTAGCACCATGAATAGCCCTGTTTATCTGGTCCTTATGGATCCATGTGAAACAACTTATAAATAAATCCTGGGATGGAGACAGACAATAGGTTTGACAGACACTTGGCAGGTGTGAGTCTGGAGGAATTTGTTTGGAAGTGAGAATACAAGAGCACCTTGTAGAGCATAAGGGTCCAACTCATTCCACGGAGGGACTAGTGTCTGCTGGTTTTTTGGTTTTTCCTTTCAATTAAGACCCAGACAACCAGGTCAGTGAAGTTCCTTACTAATCAGTGACCTTAATTCATCAATCAAGTACAAGGCAGGAGAGAAAACCCACAGACACTCAGCCCTCTGTGGAATGTGTTTGACACCTGCAATGTAGAATAACTAGAGTTTCCAGTCCAGGTTGTTGTTTCCGTGGTGACGGTCGGTGGCGAGTTGTCGCGACAACGGTCGAATGGCAAGGCAAGAGAAG
>NW_022261981.1:3819525-3849525 GCF_002021735.2 Oncorhynchus kisutch | reverse complement strand
ACTTCAAGTCAACATACACAGTTTAATGCATACAGTAGTGGACCCTACCTCCTTCCCATTGCTCTGTCTGGTCATTGTGGTTTTACCAGGGCTGCTGTCTACGTCAATTCTCCTCTCTCCCCCTCTCTAAGCCCCTCCATCACTCCCCTCTTCCTCCTTCCCTCTCTCTTTCGAGTCAGAAGTCGTCATTGGTGCCCCGACAGTCTCGTTTCTCAAGTCTGCGTTACACACACCTACACACAGACATACACACTTATACACACACTGATATTTCCACTTGCGGTGACATCACTAGGCGTCACAATGGTGATGCTGTAGGAGGGATAACCTCTAGAGAGAACGCAGAGAGAGAGGACCCAGAGAGAAAGAGGGAGAGAACCCATATAGAGAGAGGGAGAGAACCCAGAGAGAGAGAAAGAGAACCCAGAGAGTGAAAGAGAACCCAGAGAGAGAGAGAACCCAGAGAGAGAGAGAGAACCCAGAGAGAGAGAGAGAACCCAGAGAGAGAGAGAACCCAGAGAGAGAGAGAGAACCCAGAGAGAGAGAGAGAACCCAGAGAGAGAGAGGGAGAGAACCCAGAGAGAGAGAAAGAGAACCCAGAGAGTGAAAGAGAACCCAGAGAGAGAGAGAACCCAGAGAGAGAGAGAGAACCCAGAGAGAGAGAGAGAACCCAGAGAGAGAGAGAGGACCCAGAGAGAGAGAGAGGCAGGAAGGGCATTCTACGCCATCAAAAGGAATATAAAATTCAACATACCAATTAGGATCTGGCTAAAAATACTTATATCAGTTATGGAATCCATTGCCCTTTATGGTTGTGAGGTCTGGGGTCCGCTCACCAATCAAGAATTCACAAAATGGGACAAACACCAAATTAAGACTCTGCATGCAGAATTCTGCAAAAATATCCTCAGTGTACAACGTAAAACACCAAATAATGCATTAGGCCGATACCCACTAATTATCAAAATCCAGAAAAGAGCCGTTAAATTCTACAACCACCTAAAAGGAAGCGATTCACAAACCTTCCATAACAAAGCCATCACCTACAGATAGATGAACCTGGAGAAGAGTCCCCTAAGCAAGCTGGTCCTGGGGCTCTGTTCACAAACACAAACACACCCCACAGAGCCCCAGGACAGCAGCACAATTAGACCCAACCAAATCATGAGAAAACAAAAAGATAATTACTTGACACATTGGAAAGAATTAACAAAAAAACAGAGCAAACTAGAATGCTATTTGGCCCTAAACAGAGAGTACACAGCGGCAGAATACCTGACCACTGTGACTGACCCAAACTTAAGGAAAGCTTGGACTATGTACAGACTCAGTGAGCATAGCCTTGCTATTGAGAACGGCCGCTGTAGGCAGATCCGGCTCTCAAGAGAAGACAGGCTATGTGCTCACTGCCCACAAAATGAGGTGGAAACTGAGCTGCACTTCCTATCCTCCTGCCAAATGTATGACCATATTAGAGACACATATTTTTCTCAGATTCCATAAAGAATATGAAAACCCAATTTTGATAAACTCCCATATCTACTGGGTGAAATACCACAGTGTGCCATCACAGCAGCAAGATGTGTGACCTGTTGCCACAAGAAAAGGGCAACCAGTGAAGAACAAACACCATTGTAAATACAACCCACGAGAGAGAGAGAGGGGGGCAGAGAGAGAGAGAGAGATAGAGAGACAGAAAGAGAAAGAGAGAGGCAGAAAGAGAGAAAGCGTGGGCTGATGTGAAACATGGTCACCGTACGTGTGTGTGGGGGTGTGACACTTTTGGGCTGTCAAAACCGTTAATGCATGTGTATATGTGTGTATATGTATGTGTGTGTGTGGGGGGGAGACCTATATCTCTGTGTGTGGATGAGTAGGTCTAAGAGTCTGTGGGTTGTATCTGTGACGTTTCTAACCACCCTAACTAAGCACTAGCTGCGTGTGAGGCTGGGGGAACCTCCCACGTGCCCCATGTCAGATCCCAAACACTCTGCTACTACGGACTACAGAGAAGGTGTTAAGGGTAGACGTCGTGTAAGACACGCTCCAACGCACTACTGCACATCTCTCACTCACTCACTCTCTCCCTCACTCTCTCTCTCTCTTTCTTTCACACTCCCCTCTCTCTCTCTCTCTCTCTCTCTCTCTCTCTCTCCCTCTCTCTCTCCCTCGCTCTCTCTTTCTTTCACACTCCCCTCTCTCTCTCTCTCTCTCTCTCTCCCTTGCTCTCTCTCTCTTTCACACTCCCCCCTCTCTCTCTCTCTCTCTCTCACACTCCCCTCTCTCTCTCTCTCTCTCTCTCTCTCCCTCTCTCTCTTTCACACTCCCTTCTCTCTCTCTCTCTCTCTCCCTCACTCTCTCTCTCTTTCACACTCCCCTCTCTCTCTCTCTCTCTCTCTCTCTCTCCCTCTCTCTCTCCCTCGCTCTCTCTTTCTTTCACACTCCCCTCTCTCTCTCTCTCTCTCTCTCTCTCTCTCTCTCTCTCTCTCCCTCGCTCTCTCTTTCTTTCACACTCCCCTCTCTCTCCCCTCTCTCTCTCTCTCTCCCTTGCTCTCTCTCTCTTTCACACTCCCCCCTCTCTCTCTCTCTCTCTCTCTCACACTCCCCTCTCTCTCTCTCTCTCTCTCCCTCTCTCTCTTTCACACTCCCCTCTCTCTCTCTCTCTCTCCCTCACTCTCTCTCTCTTTCACACTCCCCTCTCCCTCGCTCTCTCTCTCTTTCACCCCCCCCCTCTCTCCCTCTCTCTCTTTCTCTTTCACACTCTCTCTCTCTCTGTCTCTCTCTCTCTCAATTCAATTCAATTCAAGGGCTTTATTGGCATGGGAAACATGTGTTAACATTGCCAAAGCAAGTGAGGTAGATAATATACAAAAGTGAAATAAACAATAAAAATTAACAGTAGACATTACACATACAGAAGTTTCAAAACAATAAAGACATTACAAATGTCATATTATATATATACAGTGTTTTAACAATGTACAAATGGTTAAAGGAATACAATATAAAATAAATAAGCATAAATATGGGTTCTATTTACAATGGTGTGTGTTCTTCACTGGTTGCCCTTTTCTCGTGGCAACAGGTCACAAATCTTGCTGCTGTGATGGCACACTGGAATTTCACCCAGTAGATATGGGAGTTTATCAAAATTGGATTTGTTTTCGAATTCTTTGTGGATCTGTGTAATCTGAGGGAAATATGTCTCTCTAATATGGTCATACATTGGGCAGGAGGTTAGGAAGTGCAGCTCAGTTTCCACCTCATTTTGTAGGCAGTGAGCACATAGCCTGTCTTCTCTTGAGAGCCATGTCTGCCTACAGCGGCCGTTCTCAATAGCAAGGCTATGCTCACTAAGTCTGTACATAGTCAAAGCTTTCCTTAAGTTTGGGTCAGTCACAGTGGTCAGCTATTCTGCCACTGTGTACTCTCTGTTTAGGGCCGCACACTCTCTCTCTCTCTCTCCCTCTCTCTCTCTCTCTCTCTCTCTCTCTCTCTCTTTCCCTCTCTCTCTCTTTCATGCCCTACCGCTCTCTCTTAGATCTCTGTGCAGCCCAGTCTCCCTTTCCTTCTCTGTCTATCGTATTTGAACTTTTGATGTTTCTCTTTCCTATTGTGGCCAATAGTGTTTCAACTACTTGGAAACGAGTAGCCTGTTTACTACTCACGTATTCAACCACTGAACAAGGTCATGTGTGTGTGTGTGTGTGTGTGTGTGTGTGTGTGTGTGTGTGTGTGTGTGTGTGTGTGTGTGTGTGTGTGTGTGTGTGTGCGTGTGTGTGCGTGCGTGCGTGCGTGTATATTTACTTGACGTTTGATTGGCTGACTGACTGATTGATGTCCCTGCAGTGCCACGGGAGCAGCTGTTACAGACCGAGGAGTACGACCTGAACGTGGTGCGACTCTGTCTGCAGGTGTTCCTACAGGACGACAGCGGACACTACAACCGCGCGCTCAACCCCATTGTCACAAACCCCATCTACGACAACAGTGAGTATAGCTAGGCTATCACTAGCTAGCCTTGACGTTCAATAGTCAGGCTTACCCTAGCACAAACCTCATCTACAACAACAGTGAGTATAGCTAGGCTATCACTAGCTAGCCTTGACGTTCAATAGTCAGGCTTACCCGAGCACAAACCTCATCTACAACAACAGTGAGTATAGCTAGGCTATCACTAGCTAGCCTTGACGTTCAATAGTCAGGCTTACCCTAGCACAAACCTCATCTACGACAACAGTGAGTATAGCTAGGCTATCACTAGCTAGCCGAGACATTGAATAGCCAGGCTAACCCTGGCACAAACCTCATCTACGACAACAGTCAGTATATCTAGGCTAACATTAGCTAGCCTAGACATTGAATAGCCAGGCTAACCCTGGCACAAACCTCATCTACGACAACAGTGAGTATAGCTATGCTAATGCTAGCTAGCTAAAATAACTCCATATACGATAACCGTAAAATAGCCAGGCTAATGCTAGCACCAACGCTAGCCAGGCTAATGCTCGCTAGCACCACCCCCATCTACAGCAACAGAGAGTATCCAGTAGCTAGGCTAACCCTAGCTTGCTTACAGACCTCTATATACATTACCAGTGAGCGCTGTAGCCAGGCTAGCACTAGCTAGGACTAACCCTAGCCGGGCTAAAGCTAGCTAGCACCAACCTCATCTAAGACAACAGTGAGTAGAACCAACCAAACCAGTGACTACTACGCTAATGCTATCTTATGACGACCTGGCTACATTCTCTGTCTGACATTGCACCCCTTCTGTTTATAGACAAAGAGGAAGCAAGCAGACCACAAACTCAACATTAACATGAATGTTTTAAGCAGCACTGTTGCCGTGGTTCACTGTTGCCGTGGTTCACTTCCTCATATGAAAGCATGCATGTGATTCTCTATCTCGTTAGAGAGCACTCCAAAATAACTTGATGCCCGTGTCGTCTGTCCCTAGTGCTCTGGTGTTAAACTGCCTGACTGAAACTGGTGAAAGTTATTCTTTATACCTGACAAGAGTGTAGGGTTAAAGAGATTTCACTCACAATATACATACATGGCATGCGCGCGCACACACATGCGTGCGCACACACACACACACACACACACACCGTGTAACCTTTGCCATCTCCTCTCTTGTAACCTTTGTCACCAAGGGGCTCCGAACACGGCTGAGCTGCGTATCTGTCGGGTCAACAGGAACAGTGGCTGTGTGAAGGGAGGAGACGAGATCTTTCTGCTGTGTGATAAAGTCCAGAAAGGTACAGTATGTCCACAGATTGGAAAGAAATGGAAAATATTTATTCTCACCTTCCTTTCCATGGATCACAATGTACTGCTATGGGACTCCCGATCACGGGCCGGTTGTGATGCTATATGTGTCTCTTTTCATCCATCCATCATCATCCATCCATCCATACATCCATCCATACATCCATCCATCATCCATACATCCATACATCCATCATCCATATATCCATCCATCCATACATCCATCTATACATCCATCCATCTATCTATCCATCCATCCATTCATCCATTCATTCATTCATTCATCCATCCATACATCCATCCCTCATCCATCCAGCTATCTATCCATCCATCCATTCATCCATCCATCCATTCATTCATTCATCCATCCATACATCCATCCATACATCCATCCATCATCCATCCATCTATCTATCTATCTATCCATCCATCCATCCATTCATTCATCCATCCATACATCCATCTATACATCCATCCATCATCCATCCATTCATCCATCCATCCATTCATCCAAGCACTTCCTTAGTCATAGTCCTTGTCTCTCCTCTCCTATTCACTCACTCCTTCATTTCCTCATCCCTCCATCCCTCCCATTCCCTGCTCCTGTCCAGATGACATTGAGGTGCGTTTCTTCACTCCTGGCTGGGAGGCTAAGGGCTCCTTCTCCCAGGCTGACGTTCACCGCCAGGTGGCCATCGTCTTTAAGAGCCCGCCTTACTACGACACGTCCATCACCGGCCCGGTCACTGTGCACATGCAGTTACGCCGTCCCACCGACCAGGAAGTCAGCGAGCCCATGGAGTTCAGATATCTACCCGACGACAAGGGTGAGGAAACAATCTCATTTTTTATATTCATTCTCTCCCTGTTGTAATCATAGTTTACTCATTCATATTGACTGCTCTATTAATCAGGAACATACCATGTGAATGTTGGTTTCCGCTGGCTGACACTTTAACATAGTATCTGTGTGTTGGCTACAGATCCCTATGGTTGCCAGGAGAAGAAGAGGAGAAGAGAGCACCTGATGAAAACCTTACCCGGGTTCCTACCTTTAGGTGGAATGAATCTCATGAACAGACCGAAGGCAGTACCACACAGTCCCATGGCCCAGTCCATGAGGAAAGGTAAGAGAACACACACACACACACACAAAACACACACACACACACACACACACAAACCACGGAACCAACCCCGACCTAGACCCAGACACTGATCATCTTATCTTAAACCACCTGCTACCTCTCTTTATCTGTGTCTGTCTGTGGAATGCACACACACACACACACACACACACACACACACACACACACACACACACACACACACACACTCACACTCACACACACACACACACACACACACACACACACACACACACACACACACACACACATAAAATCTCCCACTGAAATAAATGCACGAAAGTCGTGATATTGATGGAACTTTTATTTAACAACCTGGTCTCAGAGCAAAACATAATATAAATTTATGAAATCCATGCCACTCTATTTAGCCTGATATGTTGCTTTACATTAGGTTACATTACATTGGCCTACCAATGTAATAGCGGTCGTACAATATAATACGAATTACATCGTTTAATATGATGTATTACATTCGACTGGTTTAGTGTTTTTGGGCTCCCGGGTGGTGCAGTGTTCTAAGGCACTGCATCGCTGTGCTAGAGGCATCACTACAGACCCTGGTTCGATCCTGGGCTGTATCACAACCGGCCCGTGATCGGGAGTCCCATAGTGTGGCTCACAATTGGCACAGCATCATCCGGGTAAGAGGAGGGTTTGGCCGGTGTAGGCCATCATTGTAAATAAGAATTTGTTCTTAAATGACTTGCCTCGTTAAATAAAGGTTAAATAATATATGTATTTTTTTAAGTATGAGGTTCGACTAGTTTAGTGTGATATATTACGTTCAACTGCTTTAGTATGAGATATTACGTTCAACTAGTTTATTATGATATATTATCTTTGACTAGTTTAGTATGATATATTATGTTTGACTAGTTTAGTATGATATATTACGTTAAGGTTTGAGTTAGGAGTTAGGTTAAATGGTAAAGGTTAGGGTTAGCGGAAGGGTTAGCTAACATGTTAAGTAGTTGCAAAGTAGCTAAAAAGTAGTAAGTAGTTGCAAAATTGCTAATTAGCTAAAACGCTAAACTTGTCCGTGATGAGATTCGAACTCACAACATTTGAGTTGCTAGCTCCACGTTCACGTTATACATATCACCCTAAAAAGAGTGGCTTGAATTTTAGGAAAATATTTGACGTTTTTGCTCTGAGACCAGGCTGTATTTAAGCCTTGTTGTAGAGATGTATTGTTTTGCTCTGAGACAAGGCTTTATTTAAGCCTTGTTGTAGAGATGTATTTCTATATACACAACAACACTAATCTCCAAACCTCCTCTTTGCCAGACATCAACAACATGTACATGAAACAGCCCTCTCCCGCTATGATGCGTCAAACCCCTCCTACCATGTACAACCACGCCAACCAACATTACCAACAACATAGCCCTCAGCAGCGCACAATGATGACATCCATCAACCAGATGTGGCCCCAACCCAACCCGACTTTGTCCCTGGAGACCATCAGAATTAACCCCTCGAGCACCGGTAGTAACCAGGGTAACGGTATGCAGCAACAGCAGGTGAACCACTGTGTTACCTCTGGGTACCTTCATGGAGGGGAGAGCAGCAGTAGTGGTAGCGGTGGTGGTGGTGGTAACATCCTGCCCCAACTCACCATGGGGGACCTGCAATGTCTGGGTCTGGAGCCCAATCTCCAGGGTCCTTCGGCCAGTCATGCCCTGCCCGGTGGGCCTGATCTCCAGCTCCACCACCAGCAGCCTCACCCCCAGCACCCTCACCAGCGGCAGCACTTCCACCACCAACAGCATAGACAGCAGCAACTCCACCAGAGGAAAGGGCCATCCTTTACCCAGGGCATGGGGAGCCAGGAAGGGCAGATCCAGGGGAGTCAGACCCAGACCCTGGGCCTCCAGGCACCCTGGAGCAACGGTGGCGAAGTGGGGTCCCTGGGGTTGGGCTTCCTCCTGGATAGCGTGGAGAGTGATGAGATCATCCAGGGCCTGGTGGGAGGAGGGGGCCCTCAGGCCACCTTCCAACTGAAGCAGGAGCCCCTAACTGGGGGACAGGAGGGCCAGATGACCGCCTCTTGTTCCTTCTCCGCCTCGGACGGCCAGCAGCAGCAGTCGTACACCAACCTCCTTCCCCGACCTATGAGTAACAGCAACGGCATCACCATGGAGACAGCAAGGCATGAAAGCACCAATAGCAACTCCAACAACATCCAGGCCCTCAAGAACTTACAGAACCCCTTTACCCCAGCCAATGGAATGGGGCAAGAAGGTGCCCATTTTGACTCCTTGGCTGCCTGGGCCTTTTTCACTCCACCGCAGTGACTTGGCACATTCTCAGCCTGTGGGAAATGCTTCTGGCAGTCTCAGTGAGCAAATGCTTAGTCATCTTGTCTGTGCAAGAATGTGGTCAGAACTTGTGAACAGACATAGAGATATTTTCAGGGCAAAGGTAACTCAACTGGCTATATGAATATGATTTTTTTTTATATCACTCAATCAGTCTCAGAGTTAGATGAGTTGAGTTCTCTGCCAACAGAAGTAATCAATGCTTTGTGGTTTTAACATGATGAATATGCTTTTGAGGAAAAGGGGGATAAAGGTTGAGATAAACACGTGATAGTATGTTTTTGTTGACACTTTACTTGAAGTGGGCTGTTATAATGGCCTTACTAACGCATACAGAAGCAAGAATGTCATTACATCTTCCATGAAATGACCCCAAATCATCTTGTTAAGTTAAATAAGAACACACGGTTCAAATGGTTCACACCATTCAAACCAATGAGGGTTCGGAACTTTAAAGCCGATGATCTCAGGAGGATCTTTTATCAAATAGAACCTTGTAGTTCTAATGTCCCGATTCAACGGGCTACTGTTCCATGTTCCGTGTTCCATGTTCCGTGACAGTGTTATGTTGCAGTGTAATGTTGGTCGTAGATCCTCCAGAGTGGCCCGGTGGTCTAAGACACTGTTCTAGCTGTGCCACTAGAGATCCTGGTTTGAGTCCAGGCTCTGTCGGCAGCCGGCCACGACCGGGAGACCCATGGGGCGGCGCACAATTGGCCCAGTGTCGTTTGGATTAGGGGAGGGTTTGGCCGACTCCTGTGGCGGGCCGGGCGCTATCCACGCAGACACGGTCAGCAGGTGACACTGTGTTTTCTCCGACACATTGGTGCGGCTGTCTTCTGGGTTAAGCGGACATTGTGTCAAGAAGCAGTGCGGCTTGGCTGGGTCGTGTTTAGGAGGACACACAGCTCTCGACCTTCACCTCTCCCGAGTCCGTACAGGAGTTGCAAGCGATGGGACAAGACCTTAACTACCAATTAGGGAGAAAAAGAGGTAAAAATACCAAAAAATCTAAAACCATTTATAAAGGTTGAGCATAAAAAACTGTCATGACCTGTTACGTCAGCTGTTATAACAGCATCATAGAGGTATTATGACAAGTCCACTTTGGGTAAAGTGTTCTATGTCCTGTACATCTACAATAAAGCCAGTTGAGAGTTTAGCATGTTCAATCTCTACAAATGCTATAGCTCTGAAGAGTGGCGAGGTACTCAGATTCCCTCAGAGGAAGATTCTGGGAGTGTCCAGTCAGTCACTGTTGGAATACTTCAGAGATGCGTCCTTGTTTCCTTGACCTATCCTGTCACTCACTGAGCTACAAGTGATAGTATATCTGAAAGCAAGGTGACCACCTTATTACTTCCACCAATCCAACCAAAATGAGATCCGTGATGACTTCAGGTGAGGTAGGAAGGAAGGATGCATTTCTAATGTATTTCAACAGGACCAGTGGTAGGTAGCACTGTGGTATTCCCTGGTAATGGCTATGTCATATTAATAATCACGTGTGCTATCTATCCCAGAGTTCTCAGAGCATTGTGATGTAATCAACACTATGGAACATCCCAAATGGCACCCTATTCCCTAGTGCACTATATTAGGGCTCTGATCAAAACTAGTGCACGGCATAGGGGATAAGGTGCACTTTGGGATGCTGACCGTGGTTCCACATCAAATGCATCAGTTACTTTTCATGTCATAATTTACCCAAATACTGTATGTATGGTTTATAAATACTGTATGCAATGGTGTATAAATGTTGATGGGTTTTTGTCTTAAAAAGTTGTTATTATTTTCATGAACAACATTTTGTAAGCTGATGATGTTTCTGTGGTATTTTCCTAAATGTTTTATGCAAATAATTCTTAATAAAAATCTTTATTTTATTCCAGACAAGTTCGTAATTGATTGTATCGAATGGGGAAACAACATACATAGTGTTCATTTCCAGTGGACGAAATAATCAGTATTTCATATTTGCCATAATCTCTGAAACAAAAGCGTTACTTAATTGTGTCAGGCGACATATTATATTTGCATATATACATATTATATTTGCATATATACATATATTTGCCATTATTCTTGTACCTTTTGAATGACATTTGAGCCTAATATTTTAAAGTGCAACTTCTCCTTTGATCTAAGATATATGAAAGATCGTTACAGGTCGGCCCTAATGTAACAACGTTGACAGTATCTTTTACCAATAGCAAGATGTTGTCCTCGTGAGTCTGTCCTTGTCAGACACAGGTCCTTTCTGGAGGACAGCCAATCGCGTAGCTCTACTGTGGTTATATTCGTGCTCACTTCTTTTTGTTGTTTACCTTATAAGTTGCCTATTGCATGATTTACAGTAAACCAGTGTTCACCATTCCAGTCTTTGGATGGAGCAATAGTCATCCGTGGTGATGCAACGCCTGATGTTCTGGTAAATGGATACAGTGTTTTTAACCACCCCACTGTCCAAATATCCAGTCATGCTTTTTCAAAACACTTTTTTTTCTTCTTCTTTTCTTGGCATGCATCCCAAATGGTACCCTATTCCCTATGTAGTGCACTATTTTTGACCAGGGCCCTATAGAGTTGAAGCCTCGTTAGACTCTGGTCAAAAGGAGTGCACAGTGGTGGGAAAAGTACCCAGTTGTCATACTTGAGTAAAAGTAAAGATACCTTAATAGAAACTGACTCCAGTAAAAGTGAAAGTCTCCCTGTAAAATACTATTTGAGTAAAAGTCTAAACGGATTTGCTTTTAAATATACTTAAGTATCAAAAGTAAATGTAATTGCTCAAATGTACTTGTCAAAAGTAAAAGTAGAAATCATTTCAAATTGCTTATATTAAGCAAACCAGACGGCACCATTTTCTTGTTTATTTTTTTACATTACGGAAAGGCAGGAACACACTCCAACACTCAGACGTAATTTACAGATAGGCAGGAACACACTCCAACACTCAGACGTAATTTAGAAACAAAGCATTTGTGTTTAGTGAGTCAGGTCAGAGGACCGAGGTAAAGACAGTTGAAGTTGGATGTTCAACAGATATTCACACTTTCAAACCTCACTAGCTTTTAAACCACCTGAGCCACAGACTCCAAATAAGTGTCATGATGTTGGAAAAATTGTGCACAACATTGTACAGGTCTTATTTTCACGATTTGGACATTAAATCACTTTCCAAAGCGAATAAACATGGAAATGTGAGCAGCATTTTGTATTCCTAGTTGAATTAGTTAGGGAGCGTAAACAAAGTACAAACTTTTTTTTACATTCGAATTTCAATAGCTCCTTGGTCATGTGACCTACTTGCCCCAAACAAGGTTCAGAATGTCCACTGACTACCCTTCTATATTCCACACCCTTTAGTTTGTTCACTTTCATCTCACACATTTTTACATGAATTTCTCAAACTTAAAAATGTCAATAGCTCCTTGGTCATGTGACCTACTGACTTCAAACAAGGTTCAGAATGTACAGTCAGTGGGCCATACACATTGCACACACTTTAGATTGTCCATTTTCATCTCACTCGATTTTACATTAATTTGTCAGAATTTAAAACTTCAATAGCTCCTTGGTCATGTGACCTACTTGCCCCAAACAAGGTTCAGAATGTCCACTGACTACCCTTCTATATTCCACACCCTTTAGTTTGTTCACTTTCATCTCACACATTTTTACATGAATTTCTCAAACTTAAAAATGTCAATAGCTCCTTGGTCATGTGACCTACTGACTTCAAACAAGGTTCAGAATGTACAGTCAGTGGGCCATACACATTGCACACACTTTAGATTGTCCATTTTCATCTCACTCGATTTTACATTAATTTTTCAGAATTTAAAACTTCAATAGCTCCTTGGTCATGTGACCTACTGGACTCAAACAAACTTCAGAATGTCCACGGACTAGCCTTATATATTGCACACTCTTGTTTGTGTACTGTAAAATCATGCAGTGTAACGTCCATTTTTCATAGTTTTACATTTCAAAAGCTCCTTGGTCATGTCAATTACACACCTAAGAAGCGTGCAGTGGATATACACCCATATTGCATAACCTCTAGTCATGTATCTTCTATATCGTTGTACATGAATATTAGTTTGACAATTAGGGGGTTCAGTCCAGTGTTGTGTTTAACCCTTTTCTTTAGTATTTATCCATAATAATTGGTCGTTCTAAGTAGTTATGTTCCCATTTTTTTTTTTTTTTTTGCCACAGTATTTAACAGCGGTACACAATAGGAGAGAGACAGATAATATCTCCTTTCATCGTTAATATCAACCTTAAAGGAAAAGGGCAAAGTATTGTGTCTTCTAACTGCCCAAGAATAGAATCTAAAGTGTCAGGAAATGTTTGTTCCCATAAATAAAAAGGAGGATGTGTCTCCTAGAGGTCAACCGATTATGATTTTTCAACGCCGATACCGATACCGATTATTGGAGGACCAAAAAAAACCGATACCGATTAATCGGCAGATTTATATATATATATTTGTAATAATGACAATTACAACAAAACTGAATAAACAATGAACAGTTTTATTTTTACTTAATATAATACATAAATAAAATCTATTTAGTCTCAAATAAATAATGAAACATGTTCAATTTGGTTTAAATAATGCAAAAAACACAGTGTTGGAGAAGAAAGTAAAAGTGCAATATGTGCCATGTAAAAAAAGCTAACGTTTAAGTTCCTTGCTCAGAACATGAGAACATATGAAAGCTGGTGGTTCAATATTCCCAGTTCTTCAATATTCCCAGTTAAGTTTTAGGTTGTAGTTATTATAGGAATTATAACGCGTCGACTATGTCTCTCAGTACCATTTGTGTTTCATATACAGTACCTTTGACTATTGGATGTTCCTATAGGCACTTTAGTATTGCCAGCCTAACCTCGGGAGTTGATAGGCCATGCCAATTCATCGGTCGACCTCTAGTCTCTCCTCATACATCGGGCACTTTAGTCAGACTGTGTAAAAACGTTATGATGGGGCCGGCAACGGAGTTCCCATTGGCTAAGCACCACGGAGACCAATCAGGAAAGAATACACACAGGTCAAGGGTGCCAATTGAAAGTCAAGGGGTGTGTCTGTGCCTTTTGGATGACTCTCTCTTTACAGAGAACCCCTGTGGTTCAAGTCAAGAGCTACCCTTCCCCTTTCAGTCTGCTCTGCGCATGTCTGAAAGTGACAGAGTCAGCAGCCAAGAGAGTTTTTCACAGTATGTCATAACAAATTATTACACTTATGAATGTAGGTAAAATGCTAATATGTATTAGATCCAGTACAATGGAATATATATAGTCCACTGACTATATAAGGGTAGTTAGTGAAACATTCTGAACCGTGTTTGAAGACAGTAGGTTACATGACCAAGGAGCTATTGAAAATTGAAAGTTTGAAAAATTAATGTAGAAACGTGTGAGAGGAAAATGGACAAACTAAAGGATGTACAATGTGTAGGCCCACTGTGTGGACATTCTGAACCATGTTTGAAGTCAGTAGATCATATGACAAAAGAGCTATTGAAATAAAAAAATTGTAATAAATAATTTAAAATTATGCGAGATGTAAATCGACAAAAAAAAGTGAGCGCAATGTGTGTCTATGCCATTGGGATAGGTAGATCCAGTTTTTAAAGTTTTAGGAATAATGGTGAAAGAGCTGTTGAAATTTGAGAAAAAAAATGGTCACTATATTGACGGTCCCTAACTGCTGTGAACGTAAGGAAAACTACAGGCGAATATCCGTCAAATATCCAATCTGAAACTAGCTTTACCTCGGTGATCAAATCAAATCAAATCAAATTTATTTATATAGCCCTTCGTACATCAGCTGATATCTCAAAGTGCTGTACAGAAACCCAGCCTAAAACCCCAAACAGCAAGCAATGCAGGTGGAGAAGCACGGTGGCTAGGAAAAACTCCCTAGAAAGGCCAATACCTAGGAAGAAACCTAGAGAGGAACCAGGCTATGTGGGGTGGCCAGTCCTCTTCTGGCTGTGCCGGGTGGAGATTATAACAGAACATGGCCAAGATGTTCAAATGTTCATAAATGACCAGCATGGTCGAATAATAATAAGGCAGAACAGTTGAAACTGGAGCAGCAGCACAGTCAGGTGGAAGTTGAAACTGGAGCAGCAGCATGGCCAGGTGGACTGGGGCCAAGATGTTCAATGTTCATAAATGATCAGAAGCAGCAGGGATGACCAGGGATGTTCTCTTGATACGTGTGTGAATTGGACCATTTTCCTGTCCTGCTGAGCATTTCAAACACAACGAGTACTTTTTGGGTGACAGGGGAAAGGTATGGAATAAAAATGACAATATTTTCTTTAGGAATGTAGTGGTGTCAAAGTATAAATAATAAAGTACAGATAAAATGACTTAAGTACTTTAAAGTATTTTTACTAAAGTACTTTAAAGTATTTTTACTAAAGTACTTTACACCACTGATATGGAATAGGGTGCAATTTACAACACAAGCGTGTTCATGATGTAGCTGTCTGGCTTCCACATTGTGGTTGTGGCTTGATTCCAGACTTAGACTTAGGTTCCTCTATTCTGGTAGCTAATATTGAAGAACAAAACAGTTCTGGAAGTTTTTAGTGTTTTGTTTTTATTAGATGTGCCTGTACGTGACCTTTTGAACACACAGGACATTCATTTAATAATGTCATTTTACACTTCTTGTTGTCAGGCTGAAATAGTGTAATCGATCAGAGGTCAGAACTTCTGTCTATGTGATAAGAGGCTATTTCCCGCTAATGAACAGATGAAATATCTTAACATCCAATCCATTATTGCCTAACTAATGTTACTGGAAGGTACACCGACAGGCGGCAGGTAGCCTAGTGGTTAGAGCGTTGGGCCAGTAACCAGCAGGTAACCTAATGGTTAGAGCGTTGGGCCAGTAACCAGCAGGTAGCCTAGTGGTTAGAGCGTTGGGACAGTAACCAGCAGGTAGCCTAGTGGTTAGAGCGTTGGGCCAGTAACCAGCAGGTAGCCTAGTAGTTAGAGCGTTGGGCCAGTAACCAGCAGGTAGCCTAGTGGTTAGAGCGTTGGGCCAGTAACCAGCAGGTAGCCTAGTGGTTAGAGCGTTGGGCCAGTAACCAGCAGGTAGCCTAGTGGTTAGAGCGTTGGGCCAGTAACCAGCAGGTAGCCTAGTGGTTAGAGAGTTGGGCCAGTAACCAGCAGGTAGCCTAGTGGTTAGAGTGTTGGACCAGTAACCAGCAGGTAGCCTAGTGGTTAGAGCGTTGGGCCAGTAACCAGCAGGTAACCTAATGGTTAGAGTGTTGGGCCAGTAACCAGCAGGTAGCCTAGTGGTTAGAGTGTTGGACCAGTAACCAGCAGGTAGCCTAGTGGTTAGAGTGTTGGGCCAGTAACCAGCAGGTAGCCTAGTGGTTAGAGTGTTGGGCCGGTAACCAGCAGGTAGCCTAGTGGTTAGAGCGTTGGGCCAGTAACCAGCAGGTAGCCTAGTGGTTAGAGTGTTGGGCCAGTAACCAGCAGGTAGCCTAGTGGTTAGAGCGTTGGGCCAGTAACCAGCAGGTAGCCTAGTGGTTAGAGTGTTGGACCAGTAACCAGCAGGTAGCCTAGTGGTTAGAGCGTTGGGCCAGTAACCAGCAGGTAGCCTAGTGGTTAGAGCGTTGGGCCGGTAACCAGCAGGTAGCCTAGTGGTTAGAGTGTTGGACCAGTAACCAGCAGGTAGCCTAGTGGTTAGAGCGTTGGGCCAGTAACCAGCAGGTAGCCTAGTGGTTAGAGCGTTGGGCCAGTAACCAGCAGGTAACCTAGTGGTTAGAGTGTTGGACCAGTAACCAGCAGGTAGCCTAGTGGTTAGAGTGTTGGGCCAGTAACCAGCAGGTAACCTAGTGGCTAGAGCATTGGACCAGTAACCAGCAGGTAGCCTAGTGGTTAGAGTGTTGGGCCAGTAACCAGCAGGTAACCTAGTGGCTAGAGCATTGGGCCAGTAACCAGCAGGTAGCCTAGTGGTTAGAGTGTTGGGCCAGTAACCAGCACGTAACCTAGTGGCTAGAGCATTGGGCCAGTAACCAGCAGGTAGCCTAGTGGTTAGAGTGTTGGGCCAGTAACCAGCAGGTAACCTAGTGGCTAGAGCATTGGGCCAGTAACCAGCAGGTAGCCTAGTGGTTAGAGTGTTGGACCAGTAACCAGCAGGTAGCCTAGTGGTTAGAGCGTTGGGCCAGTAACCAGCAGGTAGCCTAGTGGTTAGAGCGTTGGGCCGGTAACCAGCAGGTAGCCTAGTGGCTAGAGCATTGGGCCAGTAACCAGCAGGTAGCCTAGTGGTTAGAGCGTTGGGCCAGTAACCAGCAGGTAACCTAATGGTTAGAGCGTTGGGCCAGTAACCAGCAGGTAGCCTAGTGGTTAGAGCGTTGGGACAGTAACCAGCAGGTAGCCTAGTGGTTAGAGCGTTGGGCCAGTAACCAGCAGGTAGCCTAGTAGTTAGAGCGTTGGGCCAGTAACCAGCAGGTAGCCTAGTGGTTAGAGCGTTGGGCCAGTAACCAGCAGGTAGCCTAGTGGTTAGAGCGTTGGGCCAGTAACCAGCAGGTAGCCTAGTGGTTAGAGCGTTGGGCCAGTAACCAGCAGGTAGCCTAGTGGTTAGAGAGTTGGGCCAGTAACCAGCAGGTAGCCTAGTGGTTAGAGTGTTGGACCAGTAACCAGCAGGTAGCCTAGTGGTTAGAGCGTTGGGCCAGTAACCAGCAGGTAACCTAATGGTTAGAGTGTTGGGCCAGTAACCAGCAGGTAGCCTAGTGGTTAGAGTGTTGGACCAGTAACCAGCAGGTAGCCTAGTGGTTAGAGTGTTGGGCCAGTAACCAGCAGGTAGCCTAGTGGTTAGAGTGTTGGGCCGGTAACCAGCAGGTAGCCTAGTGGTTAGAGCGTTGGGCCAGTAACCAGCAGGTAGCCTAGTGGTTAGAGTGTTGGGCCAGTAACCAGCAGGTAGCCTAGTGGTTAGAGCGTTGGGCCAGTAACCAGCAGGTAGCCTAGTGGTTAGAGTGTTGGACCAGTAACCAGCAGGTAGCCTAGTGGTTAGAGCGTTGGGCCAGTAACCAGCAGGTAGCCTAGTGGTTAGAGCGTTGGGCCGGTAACCAGCAGGTAGCCTAGTGGTTAGAGTGTTGGACCAGTAACCAGCAGGTAGCCTAGTGGTTAGAGCGTTGGGCCAGTAACCAGCAGGTAGCCTAGTGGTTAGAGCGTTGGGCCAGTAACCAGCAGGTAACCTAGTGGTTAGAGTGTTGGACCAGTAACCAGCAGGTAGCCTAGTGGTTAGAGTGTTGGGCCAGTAACCAGCAGGTAACCTAGTGGCTAGAGCATTGGACCAGTAACCAGCAGGTAGCCTAGTGGTTAGAGTGTTGGGCCAGTAACCAGCAGGTAACCTAGTGGCTAGAGCATTGGGCCAGTAACCAGCAGGTAGCCTAGTGGTTAGAGTGTTGGGCCAGTAACCAGCACGTAACCTAGTGGCTAGAGCATTGGGCCAGTAACCAGCAGGTAGCCTAGTGGTTAGAGTGTTGGGCCAGTAACCAGCAGGTAACCTAGTGGCTAGAGCATTGGGCCAGTAACCAGCAGGTAGCCTAGTGGTTAGAGTGTTGGGCCAGTAACCAGCAGGTAACCTAGTGGCTAGAGCATTGGGCCAGTAACCAGCAGGTAGCCTAGTGGTTAGAGTGTTGGACCAGTAACCAGCAGGTAGCCTAGTGGTTAGAGCGTTGGGCCAGTAACCAGCAGGTAGCCTAGTGGTTAGAGCGTTGGGCCGGTAACCAGCAGGTAGCCTAGTGGTTAGAGTGTTGGACCAGTAACCAGCAGGTAGCCTAGTGGTTAGAGCGTTGGGCCAGTAACCAGCAGGTAGCCTAGTGGTTAGAGCGTTGGGCCAGTAACCAGCAGGTAGCCTAGTGGTTAGAGTGTTGGACCAGTAACCAGCAGGTAGCCTAGTGGTTAGAGTGTTGGGCCAGTAACCAGCAGGTAACCTAGTGGCTAGAGCATTGGGCCAGTAACCAGCAGGTAGCCTAGTGGTTAGAGTGTTGGGCCAGTAACCAGCAGGTAACCTAGTGGCTAGAGCATTGGGCCAGTAACCAGCAGGTAGCCTTGTGGTTAGAGTGTTGGGCCAGTAACCAGCAGGTAGCCTAGTGGTTAGAGAGTGTTGGGCCAGTAACCAGCAGGTAGCCTAGTGGTTAGAGCGTTGGGCCAGTAACCAGCAGGTAGCCTAGTGGTTAGAGCGTTGGGCCAGTAACCAGCAGGTAGCCTAGTGGTTAGAGCGTTGGGCCAGTAACCAGCAGGTAGCCTAGTGGTTAGAGCGTTGGGCCAGTAACCAGCAGGTAGCCTAGTGGTTAGAGCGTTGGGCCAGTAACCAGCAGGTAGCCTAGTGGTTAGAGTGTTGGGCCAGTAACCAGCAGGTAACCTAGTGGCTAGAGCATTGGGCCAGTAACCAGCAGGTAGCCTTGTGGTTAGAGTGTTGGGCCAGTAACCAGCAGGTAGCCTAGTGGTTAGAGAGTGTTGGGCCAGTAACCAGCAGGTAGCCTAGTGGTTAGAGCGTTGGGCCAGTAACCAGCAGGTAGCCTAGTGGTTAGAGCGTTGGGCCAGTAACCAGCAGGTAGCCTAGTGGTTAGAGCGTTGGGCCAGTAACCAGCAGGTAGCCTAGTGGTTAGAGCGTTGGGCCAGTAACCAGCAGGTAGCCTAGTGGTTAGAGCGTTGGGCCAGTAACCAGCAGGTAGCCTAGTGGTTAGAGCGTTGGGCCAGTAACCAGCAGGTAGCCTAGTGGTTAGAGCGTTGGGCCAGTAACCAGCAGGTAGCCTAGTGGTTAGAGCGTTGGGCCAGTAACCAGCAGGTAGCCTAGTGGTTAGAGCGTTGGGCCAGTAACCAGCAGGTAGCCTAGTGGTTAGAGCGTTGGGCCAGTAACCAGCAGGTAGCCTAGTGGTTAGAGCGTTGGGCCAGTAACCAGCAGGTAGCCTAGTGGTTAGAGCGTTGGGCCAGTAACCAGCAGGTAGCCTAGTGGTTAGAGCGTTGGGCCAGTAACTGAACGGTTGCTGAATCAAATCTCCAGCTGACAAGGTAAAAATCTGTCCTTCTGCCCCTGAACAAGGCAATTAACCCACTGTTCCTAGGCCGTCATTGTAAATAAGAACGTTTAAAAAAAATGTAACCTTCATTTAACGAGGTAAATCAGTTAAAAACAAATTGTTATTTACCATGACGGCCTTCCGGGGAAAAGTGGGTTAACAGTCGTTCTGCCCCTGAACAAGGCAGTTAACCCACTCTTCCCCTGAACAAGGCAGTTAACCCACTGTTCCCCTGAACAAGGCAGTTAACCCACTGTTCCCCTGAACAAGGCAGGTAACCCACTCTTCCCCGGAAGGCCGTCATTGGTAGATAAGAATTCGTTTTTAACTGACTTGCCTCTTTAAATAAAGGTTACATTTTTAAACGTAAAAAAGTCAGGCACCATAATCCAATGTAAAATGACTCAACATAAAGCTTTCCCATAATGCTTTCTATTAAATACTGTTGCCAAAGTCCTCCCCCAGGCTAGCCTCAGTTCCCTGAAGTTATTTTGACATCGTCAACTATGACCACGTTTCCATCCACAGTTTTTATGCGACTAAAGTCATACCTTATGAAAAAAACAGAATCAGGACAGCTGTGATGGAACCATGAATTTTCAGTATAATTATATAAATGCCAACAGATAATTATGATCGTTTGACATGGGGGGATCTTTTTGTTTAGGTCAGATGTATTATGCGGGAATTGGCAGTGGAAAGGATTTTTTATATAATATTGTTATTTTGATATAATAACCATCATATCGAAGTAAACTTGGAGTCATGTGATGACATTGTCCCACTGCCACTCTGGAAACCATACTGTTTAAATTAGGCTACATATGAAATAAGGTATAATGAACTTCCCAGGGTGGTGGAAGGACACAGTAGGAGCTTGATGCTCCTTTCCAATCAATGGTGAGGTTCTTATATCGGTGGCATGAGGATCAATGGTGGCATGAGGATCAATGCTGAGGTTCTTATACCAGTGGCATGAGGATCAATGGTGGCATGAGGATCAATGCTGAGGTTCTTATACCAGTGGCATGAGGATCAATGGTGGCATGAGGATCAATGCTGAGGTTCTTATACCAGTGGCATGAGGATCAATGGTGACTTGAGGATCAATGGTGGCATGAGGATCAATGGTGGCATGAGGATCAATGGTGGCATGAGGATCAATGGTGGCTTGAGGATCAATGGTGGCATGAGGATCAATGGTGGCTTGAGGATCAATGGTGGCTTGAGGATCAATGGTGGCATGAGGATCGATGGTGGCTTGAGGATCAATGGTGGCATGAGGATCAATGGTGGCATGAGGATCAATGGTGGCATGAGGATCAATGGTGGCTTAAGGATCAATGCTTGACTGACGTTTAGACAAATAAATACATTCTTGCTCTTATCCATAATGTCTTCATGTAGACGAGCCTACCCACAGAGCCTACCCACAGAGCCTACCCACAGAGCCTACCCTGGCTAGAACTCACATACCCAGACAGAGTAGGCAGAAGCACCTTTGATATTTTACCCAGACGTTTTTTTGTAACAAAATGTGATGGAAACACATTGAAAGATAGATTGTTATTCGGGTACATGAAAACTTAAGCGAAAAAAAAGTACATTTTGTGTGACCTACATCATCACGCACTGGTTTTTATCTGCAAGAAGTCCGTTTAGTGGAAATATGCGCATATTTAGTTTATGCAGATTTGGTTTATTATTTGTAAGAATATCTGTTGCCGTTTGTATGAAAACCTGCCTAATGTCACCAAATGTTTTGTAGGGCCTAGAGTGATGATTCAAACACATCAAGATTGTGATGATGTCAACACAAAATTGTGTTCTTTCCCTTGTGTCACATACACCTCCCTCGCCCACCCCTTCCCCTGAGGAGAGGTTGAGTCAGGTCAGGGCCTGTATTCACAAAGTTCAGAGTAGCTGATTTGGGATCAGTTTTGCCTTTTAAATCATTACTATTATAATGTGTTTACCCATATTCACAAAGAGTCTTGAAGTTGTGTACTGATCTAGGATCAATTGTGTCCTTTAGATCATAATGAATAAGATGATGTGAACAGGGGGGGGGGACCTGATCCTAGATCAGCACTCCTACTCTGTAATCTGCTTCACTCTTTTTCGCTTTCTCTTTGATGACTGAGTTACTGAGAAATTCTGCTATGCTGCCTGAGTCTGTGGCTTTCATCAAGAGCTGTCTGTCTGTCTGTCTGTCTGTCTGTCTGTCTGTCTGTCTGTCTGTCTGTCTGTCTGTCTGTCTGTCTGTCTGTCTGTCTGGTCTGTCTGTCTGTCTGTCTGTCTGTCTGTCTGTCTGTCTGTCTGTCTGTCTGTCTGTCTGTCTGTCTGTCTGTCTGTCTGTCTGTCTGTCTGTCTGTCTGTCTGTCTGTCTGTCTGTCTGTCTGTCTGTCTGTCTGTCTGTCTGTCTGTCTGTCTGTCTGTCTGACGGGAGTCTCCGCTACTTCTATCTCCTCAGGTCTGTGTCTGTCTGTCTGTCTGTCTGTCTGACGGGAGTCTCCGCTACTTCTATCTCCTCAGGTCTGTGTCTGTCTGTCTGTCGGGAGTCTCCGCTACTTCTATCTCCTCAGGTCTGTGTCACAGCTTCTTCAGTGCGGAGACACTACTGTGTCAATAAACAGCATGAGGGGAGGGGAAGAGAAAGAGAGAGGGTTGAATCAGATTGTATCTATGCAAAGCACAAAACCTGTTAACACTCAGCTCTCTGGTTCCTTTTGTTGCAAAATTATACGTTTCCTTCTCAAAAAGGCAATACTTGGCCCTCAAAAAGCATTTTCGCTAGTGGTTTTGCATATGTTTCGACAGCTAGCCTAGGGTTCAGAATTGTAAGTAGCCTACATAGAAAATATGGTTGTTACAGAATGTAAATGCAGCCCAAACACCCGTGGATTATTCACTGTCCAGACATTTCTGGAATAGTGAAGTTATGGCATATGGCCTGGCCTTTTCTTTTCATGGCAATTTCCAACCATCCACTAGGGGCAACAAGAGTGCCTGTTACCTGTTATCTGTTGAAGATGGATTTAAACTGCTAGCTACGGCGCTGAGCATCGCAGGTTCAATCTAGCAAACCTTAATCCTTACCTTAACCACTCGGTATTACTGCCTAACCTTAAGTTTAACCCTATCCCTATCCCTATCCCAAACCTGGACCTTAACCACTCGGTATTACTGCCTAACCTTAAGTTTAACCTTATCCCAAACCCTGACCTTAACCCCTCAGTATTAATGCCTAAAGTACGTTTTGATTTCCCTTTTTGCACAGTTTGACTGACCGCTAACAGATGCAAAATACCCTGTAATTAAAAGGCAACACATTCCATCCTTAAAAGGGCAACACATTCCATAATTAAAAGGGCAACACATCCCATCATTAAAAGGGCAACACATTCCATCATTAAAAAGGCAACACATTCCATCATTAAAAAGGGCAACACATTCCATCATTAAAAAGGCAACACATTCCATAATTAAAGGGCAACACATCCCATCATTAAAAGGGCAACACATTCCATCATTAAAAAGGCAACACATTCCATAATTAAAGGGCAACACATTCCATAATTAAAAGGGCAACACATTCCATAATTAAAAAGGGCAACACATTCCATCATTAAAAGGGCAACACTTTCCATCATTAAAAGGGCAACACATTCCATAATTAAAAAGGCAACACATTCCATCATTAAAAGGGCAACACATTCCATCATTAAAAAGGGCAACACACTTCATAATTAAAAGGGCAACACACTTCATGATCTCTGTTGCCTGAAGTTATGGCAAGAGTCTCCATTTGAACTCATTGGAGGTTTGTGTTGCAGACATGACAGCAAAGCTCTCTACTCGCCCCCGATCCTCCCTCCCCTCGCCCCCCAATCCTCCCTCCCTCCCATCCACCCTCCCCTCGCCCCCTGATCCTCCCTCCCCTCGCCCCCCGATCCTAACGTGAATTACAGTTTCTGCTAAATGACATACACCATACCTGAGATTATTTTCACGTAAGGGATGGCTTTAACGCGTGGATAAGGTACTTTCTGTTGGTCCATATCAGAAACACAGGGGCGTCATTACCTGTGAAGACAGGACGTGTTTTCCGGATGTGAGTGTTGTTTTTTCTTATCAACACCTGAGATGAAATGCTGTAGAAAAACGTAGCATCCTGCCTGTCTCTATGTAACACACCACTACACACTGTGGTGACAGGGCAGGCTAAAGCTAGCTAACCTCACAGAGAGGAGACTGAACTAGCATCCTGCTACAGGGCTTTTGCTTTTGGTTCGTGTGTACACTACAACTCACGGTAATGTAACCCTGCCTCTGAGACATGACGACTCATGGCAGCTTCAAGAGCTACGATCAGGCTTTAGCTCAGTGGGATAACATCTGGGTTTGAAACCAGGTTGGTTACAACTGTACACTACAGTGTGGACATCAGGCGGTCAACTTAACATGAATTCAGTTGGGATGTTTGGTCTTCCCTCTTAATTAAATTCAAATAACAACGCAATGACCTGGATAGGGGAGCATTATGTAATCAGTCATCAACAGTAGTGCAATGACCTGGATAGGGGAGCATTATGTAATCAGTCATCAACAGTAGTGTAATGACCTGGATAGGGGAGCATTATGTAATCAGTCATCAACAGTAGTGCAATGACCTGGATAGGGGAGCATTATGTAATCAGTCATCAACAGTAGTGTAATGACCTGGATAGGGGAGCATTATGTAATCAGTCATCAACAGTAGTGCAATGACCTGGATAGGGGAGCATTATGTAATCAGTCATCAACAGTAGTGTAATGACCTGGATAGGGGAGCATTATGTAATCAGTCATCAACAGTAGTGTAATGACCTGGATAGGGGAGCATTATGTAATCAGTCATCAACAGTAGTGTAATGACCTGGATAGGGGAGCATTATGTAATCAGTCATCAACAGTAGTGTAATGACCTGGATAGGGGAGCATTATGTAATCAGTCATCAAAAGTAGTGTAATGACATGGATAGGGGAGCATTATGTAATCAGTCATCAAAAGTAGTGTAATGACATGGATAGGGGAGCATTATGTAATCAGTCATCAACAGTAGTGCAATGACCTGGATAGGGGAGCATTATGTAATCAGTCATCAACAGTAGTGTAATGACCTGGATAGGGGAGCATTATGTAATCAGTCATCAACAGTAGTGTAATGATGTGGATAGGGGAGCATTATGTAATCAGTCATCAAAAGTAGTGTAATGACCTGGATAGGGGAGCATTATGTAATCAGTCATCAACAGTAGTGTAATGACCTGGATAGGGGAGTATTATGTAATCAGTCATCAACAGTAGTGTAATGATGTGGATAGGGGAGCATTATGTAATCAGTCATCAACAGTAGTGTAATGACCTGGATAGGGGAGCATTATGTAATCAGTCATCAACAGTAGTGCAATGACCTGGATAGGGGAGCATTATGTAATCAGTCATCAACAGTAGTGTAATGGCCTGGATAGGGGAGCATTATGTAATCAGTCATCAACAGTAGTGTAATGGCCTGGATAGGGGAGCATTATGTAATCAGTCATCAACAGTAGTGTAATGGCCTGGATAGGGGAGCATTATGTAATCAGTCATCAACAGTAGTAAAATGACCTGGATAGGGGAGCATTATGTAATCAGTCATCAACAGTAGTGTAATGACCTGGATAGGGGAGCATTATGTAATCAGTCATCAACAGTAGTGTAATGACCTGGATAGGGGAGCATTATGTAATCAGTCATCAACAGTAGTGTAATGACCTGGATAGGGGAGCATTATGTAATCAGTCATCAACAGTAGTGCAATGACCTGGATAGGGGAGCATTATGTAATCAGTCATCAAAAGTAGTGTAATGACCTGGATAGGGGAGCATTATGTAATCAGTCATCAACAGTAGTGCAATGACCTGGATAGGGGAGCATTATGTAATCAGTCATCAAAAGTAGTGTAATGACATGGATAGGGGAGCATTATGTAGTCAGTCATCAACAGTAGTGTAATGGCCTGGATAGGGGAGCATTATGTAATCAGTCATCAACAGTAGTGCAATGACCTGGATAGGGGAGCATTATGTAATCAGTCATCAACAGTAGTGTAATGACCTGGATAGGGGAGCATTATGTAATCAGTCATCAACAGTAGTGTAATGACATGGATAGGGGAGCATTATGTAATCAGTCATCAACAGTAGTGCAATGACCTGGATAGGGGAGCATTATGTAATCAGTCATCAACAGTAGTGTAATGACCTGGATAAGGGAGCATTATGTAATCAGTCATCAACAGTAGTGTAATGACATGGATAGGGGAGCATTATGTAATCAGTCATCAACAGTAGTGTAATGACCTGGATAGGGGAGCATTATGTAATCAGTCATCAACAGTAGTGTAATGATGTGGATAGGTCAGACATACTGTATGTGGCTGACACAGTACAGCGTACTCCATTCACGTTACAATATGATGTCATCGGCAGCAGGAAGTTGCGTCTGTGATCTCCTTACAGAGAAGGTCAGGGTCTACACAGGGAAACATTATGAACGTGAGGCATGAATTGTAGCGTCACAATTCTGATGCAAATCATTTCACCGTTTGTTATGTAACTATGTCATTAGGCCCAGCCCACTCATAGGTGTGTAGGCGTGTGTGTAGGTGTGTTGGTAACACCTGTTTGTATGTGTTTGTGTGTATGCATGTGCGCGCGCTTTCTTGTGTGTGTGTTTGCCTGTTAGTGTGTTTGTGTGTATGTGTGTGTGTGTGTGTGTGAGAGAGAGTGAGTGTCTTCCCCATTTCCTGGAACACAGCCAGAGGGGATGTGATATACCTGACTGACCTGCTCCGCCACCTATTTCCAGTAACACTCCTCCTTCTCTGCTTTCTCTCCTCCCTCTTCCTGTCTCCCCCCCCCCACCCCCCAACATATCCCAATCACGTAAGATCAGGAAGTTAACTCTAGCATCTCTCCTGACTGAACATTATAACAGAAGCAGGGCAAAGACTTGTATGATTCGAGCTCTAGTGTCTCTCCAACACAATAGTCTCTAGACAATCAGTCCCATATTCAGGTGGATTTGGAGGTGTTTTCCTCCACTAAACCAGTGCATATGGAAAGCACTTTATCCAGAAAAGTTATTGATTTTCATATATTTGCATGAAACATTTTTGAAGTACTTATGACTTGAAAACAAACCAAAATATTCCAATATCAACAATAATATAGATTTATTTTCAACGAGCACTGACTGTAAAATATGACCAGATGAAAATGAATCTGAAATGGAAAGTGATTACTATACCTTCCTCCCCTAGTGTGTGTGTTCCTGCCCTTCCCAGTCTTCTTGCAGTACATTTTAAGTATACCTCACGTAACAATTTTCTTTCAGAGCATGGGGGGGAAATCCCATTCATGTGGCACCAGGTACAGTGTGTGCGTTCCCAATGGAACCCTATTCCCTGTTATAGTGCACTACTTTAGACCAAAGCCCTTTAGCATAGGGATCATAGGAGCATCGGGCCCTGGTTAAATCTAGTGCACTATATAAGAAATAGGGTGCCATTTGGGACACGGTTTATAACCGTTATGATCTTCTAGATGCTTGTGAGGCCAGGACTGGAGACAGTGGCAAGGGAACAGTTATTGTAGTATGTAGTTTAATGTATGTAGTTTACCAGAAACCTTTCTCCCATTGTTTATCGGTCTGACCTGATATAACTTTAACGGTACATTAGCTGGTACATTAGTTATAACATCATAAAAATGCATTGTATTAGAAAACATGGATAAACTAAAATATATATATATTTTTTTAATCCATTTAATTCATAATGAAAATTCAGTTTGATTAACACACCCAGACAATCAGAATAATAATTAGTCAGAGAACTGGCCCTTGGTGTGATTTTCCATTGAGAGTTATTATGTGATTTGCAATGCAGTCAAACATTTCACTTCCTCTTCTGAAGGGCAGGCATTCAGGTCCATGTCAACAACACGCCTTGAGTCACACACATACGCGTGCTCACACACACACACAAAACACACATAGCTCTCTCTCTCTCACACACACACACACACAAAAACCACACTCTCTCTAACTCGCACACGTTGAGGGACTGAGATGGAAAGTACCCATAGAAGCCTCAAGCCGCTCAGATGTGCTGCCCGGCAAATAAGTGACGCAATGTCACAGGAACACAATCGTTTCTCTGGGCAGGAACTGTATAGGAACTGAGTCCCGTACAACATTTGAAAACAGAGAAATATCTCCTGGATGCAGGAACGTGAGAACATCTCCTTTACATTTAAATTGCGTGTTAGTGCAGATCCTCCGCAGGGTCACACGGGGACAGAGATGGTCACACGGGGACAGAGATGGTCACATGGGGACAGAGATGGTCACACGGGGACAGAGATGGTCACACAGGGACAGAGATGGCCACACGGGGACAGAGATGGCCACACGGGGACAGAGATGGCCACACCTGGACAGAGATGGTCACACAGGGACAGAGATGGTCACACGGGGACAGAGATGGCCACACGGGGACAGAGATGGCCACACGGGGACAGAGATGGTCACACCTGGACAGAGATGGTCACACGGGGACAGAGATGGTCACACCTGGACAGAGATGGCCACACAGGGACAGAGATGGCCACACGGGGACAGAGATGGCCACACGGGGACAGAGATGGCCACACGGGGACAGAGATGGCCACACGGGGACAGAGATGGTCACACAGGGACAGAGATGGTCACACGAGGACAGAGATGGTCACACAGGGACAGAGATGGCCACACGGGGACAGAGATGGCCACACGGGGACAGAGATGGCCACACGGGGACAGAGATGGCCACACGGGGACAGAGATGGTCACACGGGGACAGAGATGGCCACACCTGGACAGAGATGGCCACACCTGGACAGAGATGGTCATACGGGGACAGAGATGGCCACACGGGGACAGAGATGGTCACACGGGGACAGAGATGGTCACACGGGGACAGAGATGGTAACACAAGGACAGAGCTGGTCACACGGGGACAGAGATGGTCACACAGGGACAGAGATGGCCACACGGGGACAGAGATGGCCACACGGGGACAGAGATGGCCACACGGGGACAGAGATGGCCACACCTGGACAGAGATGGCCACACCTGGACAGAGATGGCCACACGGGGACAGAGATGGCCACACAGGGACAGAGATGGTCACACGGGGACAGAGATGGCCACACGGGGACAGAGATGGCCACACGGGGACAGAGATGGTCACACGGGGACAGAGATGGTCACACAGGGACAGAGATGGCCACACGGGGACAGAGATGGTCACACAGGGACAGAGATGGCCACACAGGGACAGAGATGGTCACACGGGGACAGAGATGGTCACACGGGGACAGAGATGGTCACACAGGGACAGAGATGGCCACACAGGGACAGAGATGGCCACACAGGGACATAGATGGCCACACGGGGACAGAGATGGCCACACAGGGACAGAGATGGTCACACGGGGACAGAGATGGCCACACCTGGACAGAGATGGTCACACAGGGACAGAGATGGCCACACAGGGACAGAGATGGCCACACAGGGACAGAGATGGTCACACCTGGACAGAGATGGCCACACGGGGACAGAGATGGTCACACAGGGACAGAGATGGTCACACGGGGACAGAGATTGTGAATAGAAGGCGAATGTCTAAACTTTCTCTGTCTTCTCAATTTGTCTCAGGTGCCGCTCACGCTTGAAAGACTAAGATTATATTTCCTGCTTGTCCCCATTGTTTGGTGTAGCAGTAATGTTAGGATCCCCATTGTTTGGTGTAGCAGTAATGTTAGGATCCCCATTGTTTGGTGTAGCAGTAATGTTAGGATCCCCATTGTTTGGTGTAACAGTAATGTTAGGATCCCCATTGTTTGGTGTAGCAGTAATATTAGGATCCCCATTGTTTGGTGTAGCAGTAATGTTAGGATCCCCATTGTTTGGTGTAGCAGTAATGTTAGGATCCCCATTGTTTGGTGTAGCAGTAATATTAGGATCCCCATTGTTTGGTGTAGCAGTAATGTTAGGATCCCCATTGTTTGGTGTAGCAGTAATGTTAGGATCCCCATTGTTTGGTGTAGCAGTAATG